>NW_008338533.1:5768183-5792088 GCF_000622305.1 Nannospalax galili | reverse complement strand
ACATCTTTATTTCCTCACTACTACACGTTAAATAATATTTTGACCTGAGTTGATTGGTTTATCTGTATTCCATTGCTTTTGTCCATTTGGGTAAAAACATATTTGTTCATTTTTATTCCTGTTTTACCATCACCTAATTTGGTTTTCAAGCATCCTTATTATTGGTAAATAATCTGAGTCTTTTCTTCTTCAAAATACTTTCTGACGTCTCGGTCTCCTTGCATTGTGCTCCCACTGTTGCTTCATTTCCATTCACCGCTCCTGTCTCTGATTTTCACCTTTGCTGCCTTCCTTCTTTTTTTTCTTTTACTATTTCCCCCTCTACCCTAAACCACGTCTAATTTTCACAGCATCGTGTACCATCTGATGTCACTGCTGTAACCATGTAATCCTGAGTGGTTCTGAAGCCTGAGTCCTCCAGGGCATGCTACACACTGAGATCACCAAAGGAAACCAACAGATGTGCAAATGCATCCCAGAGACATAAGAAATATGACGGATAACTTTGCCAAAAGTTCATACCTCTTCACCTATGGAATCAAGGCTATGGAAACAGATGCAGTATCAGCGAATATTTCAAAAAACAATGATCAGTGGCCTCCAAAGGATATAAATACACAAATGAATTTAATCTATGATCTGAAGAGGACAGTCAGCAAAACAGAAGCGGAAAATCGAAAACATGAATAAAAATTCATCAAGGAAATTGGAATTTTGAAAAAATATCTCTGAAATATTGGAAATGAAGAACTCATGAACCAAGATTTAAAACAGAAACCACATGTCAGGGACTGAGTGATGTCCAGTGATTAAGAGCACTGGCTGCTTAGAGAGAGGGCTCAGTGGTTAAAGCACTGGCTGCTCTTGCAGAGGACCTGGGTTTTGTTCCCAGCACCTACATGATGACTAACAACCATCTGGAATTTCAGTTCGAGGGGATCTGATGCCCTCTTCTAGCCTCTCTGGGCATTGCATGCATGTGGTACACTTATATACAGGCAGGCAACACACTCATACACATAAAATATTAAAAATAACAGATATTTGAATGGTATTAGAGCTCTCATCAGGAACCCTAACAAGCCCTGAGGAAAAGAACAACCAAGATTGCTGAACCTGGACAAACCATCATAACATTTGAGTAGGGTCATCACAAGACAAGCTGAAGCTCAGATAATTCATGTCCAATGACCAAGTCAGCAGCACAGAAAATAGTTAGAGGGCTGCTTTACACAGAGGAGGAAGACAGACGCAGCGGGACACAGGAAAATGAGTCCCACCATAGGAAGGCATGAACAAAGGAGAGGGGAGAAGGAAGCCATCACGTCCAAACCATCCACCCGTAATAACAGGGAAGAAAGACAAGAACAGTCAATAAGCCAACCATCCAGAAATACAGTAAAATCACAGGAATCAGTAAACATTTCTCCACAGTAACCTTCAATGTAGATGACTTCAGTTAACCAACAAAGAAACCCACAGTGTCTGACTGTATGAACAAACTCTACCTCATTCTTTGAAGGGTCATGGTATTAAACTGACTCCTAATGATTTATCTCTGTACCTGTAGATTAGCACATTTTTCAGCCAGAGAAGCTTATTTCTGCAGAAGACTGTGATTAACACAGAGACACACATGGGTCAAGGCACAGAGAATAAAAGGGGTGGCTCAGTGTTCTGTCTCTGCCAAGGAGTTAGATGCTCTTGTAACCACTGGGAACCAGAGTCGGTTTTCTTTAAGAATGTGGATTCTGGGGGCTCAGTGGTTAAGAACACTGGCTGTTCGTGCAGAAGATGGGGTTCAAACCCCAGTACTCAGACAGCAGCTAATAATTGGCCATAACTCCAGTTCTGGGGCTTCAATGCCCTCTTCTGACCTCTGCAGGCATTGCACGACCCAGGTGCACTTATATATATGTGGGCAATCCAGGCATACACATAAAAATAATAGATAAACTATTTTTTTAAAGAATATGGATCCTAGTTGGTCTACCATCCTCCAGGAGATGGCCCCATGCCAACAGTATACAATCAACACAAATTGGACTTGATGGACTTTTTTTAAATGTGGACACCAAGTTGTGGGGAAAGGAAGTGGGTGGATATGGGTGGAGCTTGGGGAAGGAGGGTAAATATGATCCAAATGCATTATACGGGATTATTAAAGAATTAATTTTAAAATACGGTTAATTTAAAAAATATCTGTCTTTGTTTCAAAAAGAAAAAAAAATAAAAACATACCTTAGAGGAAAAGACACTGATAGACTCAAGAGTGGAGGTGGGAAACAAGCTTCCGTGGAGATTCGATTTCAACCAAACTCAGAGTAAAGAAATCGTACACACTATCCGAAGGCATGGAGCCCCAATGTCATAAAATTATTGTCAGAAAATGTCTGATTCTGATACAATAATACTAGACTTCAGGGTTCCGTTCTCATGTTTAGATAGGCCATCCAAATCAAGATTCAGCAAGGACGGACCAGGGAGATAGCGTAGCAGATAAAGGCGTTGCCATCAAGCCTGTCAACTACAGCTTGGTTACTGGGACTCACATGATGAAAGGAGAGACTGACTCTTGTAAATAGTCCTCTGACCTCCAGATATGCACCATTACCCAGGTGTGCATGTGTACATGCACACACAAACAAATGTAATAAAAATAAAAACCAACAAAGAAAATTGAGAATGAAACTTCCCTACAGATCAGATGGACTAACCAGTAATACCTACAGATCAGACGGACTAATCAATAATACCTACAGATCAGACGGACTAACTAATACCTACAGATCAGACGGACTAATCAATAATACCTACAGATCAGATGGACTAACCAATAATACCTACAGATCAGACGGACTAATCAATAATACCTACAGATCAGATGGACTAACTAATACCTACAGATCAGACGGACTAATCAATAATACCTACAGATCAGATGGACTAACCAATAATACCTACAGATCAGACGGACTAATCAATAATACCTACAGATCAGATGGACTAACTAATACCTACAGATCAGATGGACTAACCAATAATACCTACAGATCAGATGGACTAATCAATACCTACAGATCAGATGGACTAACCAATAATACCTACAGATCAGACGGACTAACCAATAATACCTACAGATCAGACAGACTAACCAATACCTACAGATCAGACGGACTAATCAATACCTAAAGATCAGACGGACTAATCAATAATACCTACAGATCAGACGGACTAACCAATACCTACAGATCAGATGGACTAACCAATACCTACAGATCAGATGGACTAATCAATAATACCTACAGATCAGACGGACTAACCAATAATACCTACAGATCAGACGGACTAATCAATAATACCTACAGATCAGACGGACTAATCAATAATACCTACAGATCAGATGGACTAACCAATACCTACAGATATTCATTCAACAGAAACGGAGTACATATTCTTTACAGCAGCCCAAGGAACATTCCAAAAAACAGACCACATTCCAGATCACAAAGTAAGTCTTAACCAATGCAAAAGAACCAGAATGTGTTCTCACAATTAACCAGATCTTATACGATGAAATTAAAAATCAGCAATAAGAAAAGCTACAGAGCGCACAGCTCCATGGAGACTGAATATTTTTTGTCTGATATATTATTGAGTGGGTATTGGGTCACTGAATAAATCAGAGATGGAATTTAGAATTTCCTGAACTCAAATGATAGTGAAAAGTCCACACAGCAGAACTCAGCACGGGCGAGGCCGCTCCAGGAAGGAGGTGCAGCTAGGAGTGCTCACACCAACACATGAGAGTGATCTCAAATAGACCACTGCTGCATTCAAGGTGCCAGAATAACAGGAATAAACCAAACCCTCAATCAGGAGATGGAAAATAATAACAGTTGGGATAGAAGTTAAGAAAGTGGATCCTATAAAAACAGTCAATGAGTTAAACACAAAGTTGTTTCTTTGAAAAGATAATAAGATTGGAAAACTCCTATTCAAGCTCTATCCAAATGGGAAGGAAAATGCAAATTAATAAAATTAAAGATGGAAAGGGGGCATTACAACAGATTCCAGAGGATCCTGTGACAGTGCTGTGAAAACCGGAATTAGAAGAAAATTGGATTAATCTAGAAGAAATGGATAAAATTCTAGATACATATGACTTACTGAAATTAAACTTAAAAGCATCAACAAATAGATCCACAGCAAGCAAAAAACTGAAGCAGCAATAAAATTCTCCCAATATGAAAAGCCCAGGACCAGACAGGTTGCTGATTAATTATGCAAAATCATTAAGGACGTGCTAACACCAATCCTCCTCAAACTGTTCCATAAAACAGGAAAGCGAGGCTTACTGTCAAATCCTTCTACAAAGTCAGTGCTGCCCTAATACAAAAAGAAGATAAAGACAGGGCTGGAGAGATGGCTCAGTGGTTAAGAGCACCGGCTGCTGTTACAGAGGACCCAGGTTCAATTCCCAGCACCCACATGGTGACTAACAACCATCTGTAACTCCAGTTCCAGAGGATCTGTCACCTTCTTCAACCTCTGCGAACACTGCATGACACAGATGCACTAACACACATGCAGGCAATACACTCATACACATAAAATAAAAGCCATAAATTGTAAAAAAAGAAGACAAATACAACACCAGAAAGAGAAAACTGTAGACCAAGTTCCCTGATGAACATAGATGTGAAAGTTCTCAATAAAACTCTTGAAAATCCTATTCAAAACCACATTAAGAAAAATCACACACCATGACCAAGTTTGTTTTATCAGAAGGAGGCAAGTTTGGCTCAATTTAAGCAAAACCAAAAACATAACACAACATACAAAGGGACGTCAGACAGAAATCACAGGATTATCCCCATAAGTACAGAAAAGTATTGTTTCAAAGTTCTACATGCCTTCATGTTAAACACCATGAGGAACCCAGGGATGTAAGGGCTATATCCCAGCATACTAAAATCTATATACGGCAGACTTATAGGCACCATACACCTTCTGAATCCACCAGAATACAGAGTGAACATCTGTAGGAAAATAAATGTAATTATAGAATATTAAGTGTGGTGGAAGTCATTGCATCAGTTATTTTTCTGTTGCTGTGAGAGAAACATCATGAACAATGGAACTTATAAAAGGAAGAGTTTATTTAATTTAAGCTTCCAAAGGGGCATGAGTCCATCATGGTGGGGAGGCATGGTGGTAGACGTGACTGGAGGAGGAGCAGAAGCTAAGCTCTCGCATCTTCAAGCAGGCACAGGAAACAGAGAGTGACTGGAGATCCAGCAAAGCTTAAGAAATCTCTAAGCCCCACCCCCAGGGACGTGCTTCCTCCAGCATGGCCACACCTTCTAAGACCTCCCAAAACAGCACCACCAACCAGGGATGAAATGTTCAAATACTTGGAGTCTATGGGGACATTCTCATTAAAACCACCACAGTCATGAAAGTCAAAGGGGGGCTACACGAGGGCATGAAGAGATCTTAAGGGGGAAGGGAAGGAAGATAAAATGGAACAGAAGATGCAGAAATAAACCCACATGACTATAGTCACCTGATTTTTTACTAACGTGGAGGAAAATGCCAAAAAGACAATTTCTTTAACAGGTGATGCTTTGAAAATGGGACAACCACATGTACACAAAAGAGTTAAATCCTATCTAACACTGTGCTAGTTACTTTTCGGTTGCTGTGATAAAACACCATGACCAAGGCAACTCATAGAAGAAGGAGTTTATATAGATTATGGTTCCAGAGGGAGAGTCTATAATGGGGGGAGGGGGGCATGGCAGCAGGGAGTGGGCATCCAGAGCAGAAAGGTAAGCACTTACATCTTTAAGCAGGCACAGAAGGCAGGGAGACAAGTTGGAAGTGGGAGGAGGCTATGAATTCTCAAAGCCCACCCCCAGGGACGTGCTTCCTCCAGCATGGCCACACCTTCTAAGACCTCCCAAAACAGCACCACCAACCAGGGATGAAATGTTCAAATACTTGGAGTCTATGGGGACATTCTCATTAAAACCACCACAGTCATGAAAGTCAAAGGGGGGCTACACGAGGGCATGAAGAGATCTTAAGGGGGAAGGGAAGGAAGATAAAAAGCAAAGTGCAAAGCATGTGGCATGAAGGAAGCGTGGCGACTCTTCAGAAAGCGGGAGGAGATCAGCCATTGGAGGCTGCAGGTTGTAGGAGGGCAATGGAGAGGACAACAATTAACAACAAATAAAATGGCATATACACGAATGTGTCATAACGGACTCTAAGACCTGTTCTAAACACAAATACGCAGAAGCGAAGAGAATGGGACATTTGTGTCCACGGGGACAGAGGACTTGGAGGACAGTGATCATTGCACAGACTGTCTTCCACGCAGCATTGGAAGCCTCTACTGTAGAAGCTGAGTCTACTCCGACCTATGAATGCTCAGCACCTCCATTCTGAGGGCCAGGCTCTGTGGCAGGCATACAAAGATCAAGTCCCTGGTCTCACGATGGGCCAATGTTGTAGAGAAGAGAGGCACGCATACTCACTGAGCAACGGTGCTGTGATCATTGCTCTAAACTGATGCCTAGTTAGAAAAAAGGAAGAACGAATGAATTTCATTGGAAGTGGGTTACATAGGGTTCACACTGCCGGTGAACTTGCAGGTCCGAAGCAGTATCTTTCTCCGTAAACCTCAGTAGTTTGCATTAGCTCCCTCTTTCAAGATTTTCATCTCCCAGTTGAATGGATAGTTTTGATGATTTACAATTACTGGCTTCTTCCAACCTCTTACTTTTAGTTAAAAATTCATGATATTTTATGATTTAATTTTTTGAGACTATATAGTGTCAATGTTTAAAGATAAGGACCAACTGATTAATTGAAGAGTCTATGAATAATTTAGCTCTGTCTGCAAGAACAAAATGCATTCTTCAAATGGTGAACACCTTTTGGAGATAATTTGTAACACACATTTAAAGACAGAGAAAGAATGACTTAAATGAGAGGTGGGTAATATTTACGGTACAAGTACTGAAAATAGGAAAAAGTGTCTCTTGGTTTTCTCCAAATGGAACTGAGTCAATGTGACATGAGTCAAAATGCAACATGACTTGGCAGGACAATTCTACAACTTACACAGGAGAAAGCATGACGGAGAGTGTGCAAACCCTGCTTTAAAATGAGAACAGGAAGAGTCCATGCCCTGCCAGACACCAAGCCTTATTATAAAACTATAAATCTACTGATGGTGGTATTTACCTAGACAAAGAACTAGACTGCTACAAAACACCCAAAGCCCTTAAGTAGATCGCGTGTCCACACATAATATACGCATCCAGGCTCTCATGCAATAGCTATCACTGAGCACTGATGATGGACTGGGATTTTTCTAGTAGTAAACAGACGAAAACTTCTTTTCTTTGAGACCAGGCATGGGGGTATACACCTGTAACCCTAAACTCAGGTGGGTGAGGCAGGAGGATCTTGAGTTCGAAGTAGTCTGAGCTACATAGTGAGACCCTGTCTCATAAACAATGGCACTAACCACCACCACACCCTCACTACCACACCCTCCTCAACATGCTTTGAGAGAGCACATGAGGCAGGTGCATCGCTGTCATCCAGAGGAAACAAAATGACCTGGTAGTGACTTCTTCACCTACAAAAGTCATTGAAATTGGCTTTGTACCAAATACCACACACAAAACAAATCCCAGTAGATTACAGACGTCAATGGGAAAGAAAAGTTTTAGAAAATACAGACAATATTTCAAGGTACTTGAGATAAATAAACATTTTAATTATCATTGTCTCCATAATTGGGATTGAACACAAACCTTGTACCTGTTAGATAAATGCCCTGCCAAGGAGTTACTTTCCCAGGCAAAATTTTGTGACGGTGCCCAGAGCGGCCTTAACTTGAAACCCTCTTGCCTCAGTCTCCCAAGGAAAATATTTTCTTTAAGAAGAAAATTTTAAAAGGTTCAACTTTGGAAATAAGTAATTCATCCCACAAAAGTCACTGAAAGGAGAAAAAAGGGAACAGGTACAAAATTCCAAAAGGTGCCTGTCCCTCATATGCAACAAAGTCCAGCAATTTAATAGGAAAAGGGCCATAATAAAATATAATGGACATTTCACAGGTAAAGAGGCGTTCACACTGGTAAAATAAGGGAAATTAATCGATCCAAGAGAAATTAATCTATCTTGCTAGTAACTAGGCAAAGTATTACAAATTCAAAACTGTTTTGGGATTCTGCTTTTCAGCTAACAGATTGCCATGAACTTGAATTTTTAAATTCTTTTTATTGTTTGAAAATTTCATGCATGTGTACAGTGTGTTCTGCTCAAATCCACTCCTTAATCCTTCCCCTCCAACTCCTCCTTTATCTGCTGACCACATCTCCCTTTCAATTTCATGAGCATTGTGTTTAAACCACTGAGTCCATGTCCTGCTTCCTGCATGGCATGGGTGTAGGACCATCTACTTAAAATGCACAGTACCAACCATTGATGAAAGTGTAGGGAAAAAAGATGCCTTATATACCTGGGAAGGAGACCATTAAGAGGAGGACTAGGCCTGGAGAGACAGCTCAGCAGGTACGAGAATTTGCTGGTCTTCCAAAGGACCTGAATTTGGGTTCCAGGCACCCCTGTCTGATGGCTCATAGCTATCTGCAACTCCAGCTCCACAAGGATCTGACATCTCTGGCCTCCTCAGGCACCTGTATACCTCACAGACACAGACACAGACACACACAGACACACACAGACACACACACACACACACACACACACACTAAAAGTAAACCTTTAAAACGTACCATGTCAAAAAGACCCCCCCCCAAAAAAAGTACCATGTTTGATAACTTCTATTGAAGGTCAAATCTTAGCACTATGAAAACAAGCGATTCTGTTCCTAGGTAATAGAATGTGCAGAAATTCTATATAGCCATGTACAAAGCATGTATGCGTGTTAACAGAAACAGTCTGTAATGACAGCAGCAAGGATCCAGGGTTCCATCTGCATAGAGCAGCTGTGAGCCAAGGTGTACTCACACAGTAGGCCAGCTGTGCTGAAAGGCGAGCAATGAATTAAATATAAACATGAGCACAGGGATGAATCTTGGTACCATCGAGGGGAAAGATACCTAAAGAGGTCATTGTGTATGTGCATAGAATATATTTCCACAATGCCAAATGCAGTAAAACACATGGAATAGCAGAGTATATGTTTAGCCAATTATTAATATAACAAAACTTTGAAATAATGAATGAAATTCAATCTTTTGTCTACTTTGTTTTCTTTGAGACAGGGTCTCCTATAATCGAGGCTAGCTTTAAACTCACTATGTAGTCAGAGATGACCTTGAACTCCTAATTTTCCTGCCTCCACTTCTCTTGTGCCCAGATTGGAAGCATGATAGCCATGTGGGCTACAATTGCTCCAGTCTTCCTAGTGCTGGGATAACAGGCATGTACCAGCTCTCCTGCCTTTTCATTTTCTTGATAAATGATGACTTCTTCCTGGGAGGCAGGGAATCTATTGACAGGAAGCAGAAGGCATTTTATTTTTCTAGATTTGTTTTTATTTTAAGTGTTGTGTGCATGTGTTTCTGAATGCCACGAGTATGTGCAGGTGCCCAAGGAAAAGTGGGTATTTCTTTTTTCCCCTCAATTTCACCTTTCTTTCTAAAAGATGGGCACGCTCTTTGGAACCTCACAGTGATTCTTTTGCTTCCCTCTGATCATGGCATGACTGAATCCATAACCATCTTCTACTGGTCACTTTACCTGGTTGGTTTGGATTGGTTCCTCCTGTGGCCCCTTCACTTCTTACTCTGCCCTTGACTTATGTCTGTCATTTTAGACAGTTTAGTGCTTTATTTATTTTTTGAGGGTTTCTGATAATGCTACATTTAGTTTGTCTCACCAGATTCGAGCCAGGGGAACAGGATAAAGTGAGAGATACGTGGAAAGTTATTTGGAGAGCTGTTACTTTTATTAGAGGGGTTGAGGGTAAATTTAATGTCACTGAGTAATACCATTAAAAGACACAACTAGGGGCTGGAGAGATGGCTCAGAGGGTAAGCACTTTTGTTACTCCTGTAGAGGACCCAGGTTCGATTTCTAGCACCCACATGGCTAACAACTTTATGTAACTCCAGTTCCAGGAGATCCAGTGCCCACTTTTTGCTTACACACAGACATTGCCTGTCCATGGTGCACTTACATGCACACAGGTGAAACACTCATACACATAAAATAAAAATAAATAAAAACTTTAAATCACAAAGACACAACTAAATCAAGAGATTTATACAGATCAGAGATGTATGTTAAAATGACTTTCTTTGTCCACTGTCAACATACCTGGTAGAGCTACTGGTAGTGCCTTGTAATCTTATGTGAAAGAGAGGGAGTTGTGAAATCAATGGAAGATGATGCAATTGTCTCTCAAAACTCATGATTAATGATGGATCATTGCCTAGTAGCATAGCAAGAAAATTTATGCAAAAAAGGATTAAAAATGGGCAATGTCATGTAAATCATCATCCAGACTGAATTTCACAAGGTTTAAGAGATTAAAACATGGGCCAAATCCAAGAATTCTTGAAAAGTGTTGATGCTAAATGTGGGGATGTCATTTGCTTTTCAGAAATAAGATGTCCAAAGCACAGCCTAATGCTGAGGAGATTTTATCATTTGTTACATGTTATCAGGTCATTTGTGGTTACCCAAAACATAGTATGTTCCAGAATTTGATGATGAAAACTGATTCACAGATCTAGGTTTAATTGCCCATCTAAGTGACTTCAGTGTGAGTCTTCAATGTGAAAACCAACTGAACAACAGTGTTTCAAATCCTACCAATGTTCCAAACGAAACTGTAATTATGACAGACTACAATAATGGCAAACAGTTTGATGTACTGTGATAAACTGGCCAAATGCAGTCTTGCGAACAGTCAAAAGTATGAAGCCTTGCTTCATAAAAACGTGATACACAAACTGAAAGACTGGTTTCAATATTTCTGTAAAAAACTCAGTATTTTTGATATATTGTGGCTTGATGTTCACTCTAAATGGTCTAATCACCAAACTTCAAATGAAATGCACAGGGCTTCAACCTCATATTCAGCTAAAAGAAATATCTGATGATGTCTTTCTCCCCAAGTTCTCAAGGAACTGTGTTCTCGGGGTCAAACACCCCTCACTTAACAATCATGCTATATTCATGCCATTACTTTCTGGCGGCACCTACATTTATGAGCAACTATTTTCAACAATGAAGCATGCTGGGAGTAAAATTAGAGCCCATATCTCTGTAGACCGCCATGAGGGCACACTGAGAATTGCAGCTGCTTCCCCAACCCAGACGTCAGTGCGCTAGCTTTCCATATACAAAGTCAAATAACCCACTGGTTTTACGCTTCTATAATAAGAAAACAATTAGTTTTATTACTTAGATAATCTCATATCTCTATTAGTGGTGACAGACTTGAGACCTGCTCAACAGTTTTCAAAGCTCCCCCAGTGGGCTCCACATAGGGAGGACGGCCATGTCTGTACTGCTTTGCTTCTCTGTACTGATGCATATCACAAAACTCACACAGGCCATTTTACTTGCTTATCAACTTTCACTAGTGTTTGTTTACTTAATGTGTGACCCAGGGGTAGTCAAAAAGTTGGATACACCTGTTTTGAAAGTTCATGTTCAATTCAAACAAACAAGCGAACAACAACAAAAATAACAAGAAAAAACAACAAAAAGATAATTATACATGAAGTTTAAATACTGCTGTAATTGATAGCTTTAAAAATCAACTACAATGAGTCTACGATGACCATAAATCAATGCATAGGGACTCATTCTTGTCTACTATGATCTCTTCAGATAAAGAAAATACAGAGTGGTTAAGTTAGAATTGATCCACCCATACCTTGAGCCTTGACTTACTAGGTCCTGCCCACCCTCCAGGACTGTAATTCCTCACTCTGTGTGAATGTTTTACCATTTCACCCTGTTTTAAATTCATTCAGAGAAGCTCCTTCTGCTTGTAATTCCTTCTTTTCTTCTTTTTAAATTTTAAATCCTTTTTTGATTCTTTGAAAATTTCATGCATGTATACAATGTATCTTGATCTTTGCATTCAACGCCTCCAGCCACTCCAGAATCTATCCCCCATCATAACCCCTTCATAAACTCATGCCGTTCTTTTCAAATTCTTTTAAAAAAGCTGTTTTTGTGGGGCTGGAGAGATGGCTCAGCTCACTGACTGTTCTTGCAGAAGACCGGGGTTCGAATCCCAGCAGCCACATGACAGCTAACAACTATCCTTAACTCCAGTTCTAGGGGATCCAACAGCCTTTTCTGACCTCTGCGGGCATTGCATGACATGGGTGCACTTACCTACATGCAGGCAATACATGCACATAAAAAAATAAAAATAATTAATAACATTTAAAAAAAATTGTTTTGCTTTTTTAAAATTTTATTTTATGTGTGTGCATGTACTGTGTGCATGTGTACTAGTGTACCTATGTCCTGCAGTGTCCACAGGGGACAGAAAAGATGTCAGATCTCCTGGAACTGGAGTTATGGATGGTTGTTAGCCACCATGTGGGTGCTGGGATTCAAACTCGAGTCTTCTGCAAGAGCAGCCAGTGCTCATAACTACTGAGCCATCTCTCCAACTCCTTAAATTACATTTTAACCCACTGAGTCTAATGAGTGCTGTCTGTATGCACACGCGTGTAGACTCATCCACTGGGCATGGGGAGCCTACATGCACACACATGTAGACCCATCCACTCGGCATGGGGAGCCTACGCTCAGCTACACTCCAAAAGGAAAACGATTCTCCCTCCGCCGCAGCTGTGAACTAAGTACTGTTGTAATTTCTTCTGAATATCTCTCCGGGGAGCCACGGCTGTGGCAGGCCCATCCCACACTACCCTTGCATACATTTCTTCCTGAACATCCCCACTGACAAAATATGGGAATGTCGGGTTTTTGACCATTACTGTTTTTTGTTTATCAGCTGTGGCTTAAGCCTGACACTCTTTCAGGTATCAGCCCGAGTTCTGAATGGCGAAATGGCACGTAAGGTAATCTCTTCAAGTTTGATTATAAATGAGATAATAGCATGTGGCACACAGGACTGTTGAAGGGATTTAGTAAGATTATGCTTGTGAAGGACTTCATTATTATAGTTTCTGGCACACAACAAATTCTTGTAAATCTCACTCATAACAAATGAGACCATTCTGCAGGTACCTGGCCCCTCTCTACTCTTTAAAATAAGAACTTTATTGTCTATTCGTTTGTGATCTGCTTCTGGAGTCTGTTCTCTCCTTCTACCATGTGGGTCCTGGGGATAGAACTCAGGTCATCCAGCATCGTGCCAAGCCCCTTTAACCACAAAACCATCTCACTGGCCCCAGTACCCACTCTTACTGTTTCTCTAGAAATTTCCTTGCAAGATTTTGGTCTTTGTTCAAGACTTAAGTGTCCACTATTCCATTTGTATCCAAAGCCTGTGAGGGCCTTTTGTTTGATATGATTTAGTGTTATTATAACAGTAGACAGCTTTAAAAACGAGAGAGACCCAGCTGACTATGACCTCAGAGGGCAGCGCATCAGTGAGCACTGCATTACCCTCTTCTAGATTGTTCCCTATAACATACTCAGGTTTCTCCCAGCAGTCCTTGATCAGTCTCATATCTTCATAGCGAGGAAAATGATCATATTATGTGTAATTTTGGTCTCTTTGTAAAAATAAAAAAAAATTAAAATATACATCGGCAGGAAAGCTTTCGATAGCTCAAACTCCTGTTCTCAAATCCCATCTCTTAGAAGTGAAAGAAATGACGACTTCTAGTTTAAGATTTCAAATCCCAGAAACAAGCACCTTTCAAGAGTAAAACCTACTCCATTATCTCCTAAGTAGAAAGCAGTTAGAATCTGTCAATCACAGCACAAAACTTCCACCAGGGAAAAGCATTCTAGAACATAAAGCCAGGCATTGATATAAATCAAATGAGAGGTGGCTCTCTCAGGCAGGCCCTTTTCCCATCATGCCCTGTGCCCTGCCCTGGCTAAGGGGTAGCCAGGGCTGAAAGAGCCCACACTGCCAGCCCAACCTTCTGTGATATCACACCACAAGAGGCGCACCCTCTCTGTTTGCCCCTCGGTCTCCTGTCTCTCTCCGCCAGGCCTGCTCAATTCCGTTACTTGCTTTGCAGTAGAGACTGTGGATATCGCCTTGCAGAAAGACCTGTAAATTTCCACCCTCCCTGATTCTCCTATCCCATTCCCACTCCAATGACATCACCTTAGTTCCACAACAAATCTGATTTTCTGAGGATTTTGTTTTTATATGTATGAGTGTTGACCTGCATGTACATATGAGTACCGTTTACATACTTTGTGCCCACAGAGGGTAAAAGAGGGTATTGGATCGCTTGGAACTGGAGTTACAGACAGTTGTGACCTGACATGTGGGTGCTGGGAACTGAACCTGGGTCCTTTGTAAGAACAGCAAATGCTCTTCACCATTGAGCCATCTCTCCAGCTCAGTTTTTAAATCTCTCTCATCACCTTGAACCAGAACCATCTTGGGGCCCAAGCACCCAACGGAACATCTAAAATGTACATGTGTGCATGCTTCATGAGCAAAGCTCCTTGATTGGCACCTTTCTTCTACTAGGTTAGCTGAACAAGAGGAGAATGAAGTGTGTGATGATGCCGGACGCAGGGCCTTCTGTCCTGTCTTGCTTTCATTATTCACAGTCAGTCTTTCTAAGCACAACACACTGTACTCCAAGCACAAGCCAACCTTTGTGCACACACAGACACATGTATGTACTGACCGTGCATCACAGGCACACATATGTACTCACAATCACTTATAGTGATCTCAGATTTGTTTAAAATTACTATGGGTGGAGCAGGAGCGATGGCTCAGTGGTTAAGAGCACTGGCTGCTCTTGCAGAGGGCCCAGGTTCAGTTCCCAGCACCTACATGGCAACTAACAGCTGTCTGTAACTCCAGTTCCAGAGGAATCAGACACCCTCTCTGACCTCCATGGGGACTGCACAACATGGGTGCACTTACATACACACAGGCCACATACTCATACACATATAAAAATAAAAATAAAATTACTATGGGTGGGGTGGGAGGGATTGCTCAGCAGTTAAGGGTGCTGACTGCTCTTGCAGAGGACCTAGGTTCTGTTACCAGGGCTCCTGTGGCAGCCCACAACAGTCTGCAGCTCTGGTTTCAGGGGATCCATCACCCTCTTCTGGCCTCTATGGGCACTGCACATGTGTAGTGCACTTACATACAAGTAGGCAAAACACTCATAAAATACGAATAAGAAACAATAATTGTTTAAAATTACTATAGACGATGGGAGGGATGTGGTCTAAGACCATTAACAAAGAAGGAAGCTGAAATGATCACAGGCACGGAAACCTGGAGAGAGCTACAAGTCTAAGAGGAGTGCCAGGTTGGGCAAAGCTGAGGCTGGCCGGTGGCCTGCTGCCATCAGCGTGGACTCCGCTCCGGGCTGCTCGCTGCCTGCTTCCAGCAGCAGCACTGAACATGCAGCAGGGTGAACATGGAATCCTAACAGCTGCATGCTGCCGGAGGAAAACACGAATCCTAATAGCAGCATGTCTGCTGGAGAAAGTGGACCAGCATCATTCCTGGGGCTGCTGACCAGAACGCTGAGAGGCCTAAGAACCAGCTGGAGCCAGGAGGCCTAATGCAGGCTGGGCAAGTTCCTGAGAGCAATGCTCAAAACCTTGTTTCTTTCCGAGAAAGCCACAGAGGTTCCTGCACAATTCCCCACCCCTGCCTACTAAGTTCACTCAGTTATTCTCTGGCTGCCTCGTCCTCCATATTTCCTGTTCCTGAAAGGACGCGGTGATGAATAGGAACTGAAGCCCATGTGCTTTTACATTAAAAGAACCCTATCCAAGTCTGGCTTCTAGAAACAGATTCTACCAAGCACACTGTATGGACTGCCATTTCGTGTTGTGCTTTGAATAGGGAGGAGCAGGACAGGGAAGAGAAGGGGCCAGGCAATGAGGTGGCTGCAGCCCAGCCTATGGGGGAGGCTTCAGGCCAATTGCACAAACTGTGGAGTGCAGGCTCTCTGGGTTTGTGCTGATCCTGCCATTCCCGCCATGGCTCTTAAGGATCCGCTGAGGGCTTCTGCCTCTGCATCAGTCAACAAAGTGGGTCTTGTGAGAAATAGCCAAAGGTAGAGTATGTTGGGGCAGGGTAGCCCATCAACTCCAGAAGGGCAAAGAGCCCCAGTAAAGGTGTTGAGGGGAGCCTGGGCTCATAGCAGACAATGTCCACCTCACACCCTTCAGTTACTCACAGAACAGAAACTGAGTCTAAGCATGGTGATCAGTCTTTCACAAATAAGAACTGGGGAAAAATCCAAGTCTCTTCTGACTTTTAGGATCGCCAACATTTTCTTTTCTTTTCTTTGAGACAGGGTCTTACTATGTAGGCCCAGCTGACCTGGAACTCACTATATAGAGCGGGTTGGCCTCAAACACATAGTGATCAGTCGGCTTATGCCTCTCCAGTGTTGGGATTAAGGGCATGCATGACTATACACAATTTCTTTTAATGTTTTTCAATCAACTCCCTCATCTGCACATTCATAATGCCATGAAGATCATCTGGTGTGGACGCCCAGTGAGAGAAGGCATGGCCTAGACTAAACGGACCTCTACTCGGCCATAATGATGAAGGTATACATGTTTTTTAAAAATGCATCACTAGGGACTGGAGCAGCTCCAACTCCATGTAACACCAGCTCCAGGGGAATTTTCTGACTCTTTTTCTGACCTGTGCAGACAGTTGCACTCACGTGCATAAGCACATGTGCATACACATAATTACAGTGAATCTTAAAATACACACGTAAACATCTGTATGATGAATAAAAACAGGAAATTAAACCCATCGTCACCACAGGTAAAAACAACAGTTGATGCAATATAGCTATTCATTGAGTATTAAATTGTTAAAGTAATTGTGATAGTTTCCAACAAAGGCTTAAAAACATGCATTTGTCTTAAGAAAGCTGAAATTGAGAAAAAAAAATTTTCAAAGACTATCTATCAGTATTCAGAGGCCAGGAAGCCACTGAACTTCATTAGACAGCCTTACACTCACCCCCACCCAATATCTATCCCAGAGAGGACAGCATGGCCCATCTACAGCTTCATTCTTTTTTTTTGTAACGGGTGGGCTGTGGAACAGGTATGATCAGCTGCACACGTACATGCATGTGTGTGGAGCAGGAGGCCACCTCAGCTGCAATTCTCAGAAGAGATTTCCATTGCCTTTGGGACAGGGTCTCTCTGTCCTGGAGCTCACTAATTAGTCTGGATTGACGGGCCAGTGAGCCCAAGGGATCCTGCCATTCTCCAGTGCTGGGGTTACAAGCACACACCAGTATACCAGCCCTTTTTATGTGGATGCTGGGGGTTGGATTCAGGTCTCCATGCTTATACTTTACCAACCGAGCTATCTTTCCATGTCCGTATATTCAATTTTTGCTGCTTCCAGCACTAAAAAAACCCTATTCTGGGTAGTGATTGCAGGTGCTCTTAGCAAAGAGACTGCTGCCTCCACTTGGTTCTTGGCTTCCTCTGTGAAGCCCTAACTGCCACCTATAAAATGTAGAACAGGATATCAGAACACCTACTGAGGAAGCATGAGGAATGCTGGACCACCTCTAGAAACAGCGATGAGTTAATCCCAGCGCCAGTCGATCTCAGACCCTGTGTTCAGTATGATCCGCACACTCTGCAAAATGTGAGGTTCTCAGCAGAATCACAAGACACCACAGTGACTTTGGTGCCACCACAGTGCTGGCCATGAAGCAAACCACAGCTGCCTTCTGACACGATCTGGACCCAGGAGAGCAGACAGCCATGGCAGTGTCTTCAACCTGTGGTGGTTTTCTGCTAATTATGAATTTGGTCTCTTCTAAAAACATGTGTGTAGATGAAGAGGTATCAGTGTGATCTTGCAATGCAAAAGAAATTTCCCAGTCATAAGAACTAGTGATTTAACAGCTTTATTGGAAACATCATGAACATTTAGCAGTAAAAATCCACAGGGATGGTCTCTCTGTCATCTTTTTTTTTATGCTTTGAAGAATTAAAAAAAAAATTTTTACACCCACTTCCCAGGTAGCACTCTCCCATAGCCTCCCTCCCCTCAATAGAGCCCTTATACTCTGATATCCCTCCTACTGTCTGCTGTGTTGTCAGCACACCCAGCCATTCCCCACTGAGTTGTTGGTCAGGGTGGCCCAAGGGACTCCCAGATAGTAACCCAGCATAGAACTGGGAAAATGAACAGTAGACCCCAATCTTATCTAAAGGAATATTGACAACTGATTACTGCTAGATGAGGAACAGCTGACCTTCCTAAAACAGAGCCCTCTAGATAGGCTGAATAGATTCTCTACCATCTTTTATTTGAAAGAAATGAATGACAGGAAAGAAAGTCATCCAGGGTGCTCTGAATTTCATTTTTATCATCTGTAAGAAGGGAAGACTGTCGTTTAAGTTGGAAGCATTTCTTTTCACAAACATGAGGCAATTCTGTAATGAAATTAAAAGGATAAATGAAAACGCAGCAGCAGCACAGACGGGATAAGAATGTCACAAGCCACACTGTTCAGTTTACACATCTGGGGAGCCTTGTTAGAAACAGTCAGAGTGTCTAGCCCTGGGCACAAGCCCACTTCTTCTCTTGGCACCCCAGACCTCTAGACTACCTCTTGGCCCAGATCCCCCCTGCTGCTTCCTGATCTATTGTACCCAGACCAGCCCAATTCTTTAGTCTACTTCCCCAGAGACCTCACAGCCTGCCCCTATTCCCAACTTGCCTTTGCACACCTGAGACCAGCCTTCTTTCCTGGCTGTCCCCCTACATGGTCTCCTTACCACCAACTTCCTAGTGTGTCAGTCAGGCAGACAGACCTGCTCAGTTGGACTCTGACCAGTCTACTACTCAGCAAGAACTTGAAATACCTACCAGTTTGTCTTCCATACCTAAACAAAAAGTAAATAAGCTGCATAACCAATATTAACAGAACCAAAATTAAACAAAAACAGAGTAGAAGTTCCTGCTGAACACGTAACTAACAAAGGACATCCATGTGCCCAGACGGCACTGCAAAAACACAGACAATATGGAAAACCATGGAAATATGTCCCCCCAAAACTGAAGAGTCCTACAGAAGTGCAGAACATTGAGAACCACCCTGTAGAACCCCAGGACACAGAATTTAAAAGAACAATCATAAACATGATCAAAGAACTTCAATAAAACACAGACAACTCAACTCAAAGAGGAAGAGCATAAACTTTTGACCACAGCTTGGGAATATACAGATATGCAGCTTAATGAAATATCAAAAATGACAAAGAACTCAAAAAGCAAATTCACTAAAGAGACTGAAATAGTGAAGAAAACCAAAATGGAAATGAACACGGAACTTAGAAACAACAGGAGAAAGCCTCACAAGTAAAGTGGATGGAAAAGAAATCAGAATATTGAGACTGGAGGATAAAGTTGAAGATCTGGACTCCTTAAGCAAAGGCTATGCAAAATTAAAAAAAAAAAAAACATGAATGGCATACTCAGGAAATGTGGGACAACATGAAACCACCAAATGTATGTATTAAAGGTATACAGGAAGGAGAAGAAATTCAAACCAAAGGCATTGAACATATCTTCAACAGGTTATAGAAGAAAACTTCCCTAAATTAAGGAAAGATATATCTATAGAGAGTCAAGAAGCAGAGATAACTCCATTAAGATATGATCAGAACAGGAAGTCCCCACAACATATCAGAGTAAAAACATTAAATGGACAAAACAAAGAGCAGGTTCTGAAAGCTGCTAGAGAAAAACAACAAATTACTATAAAGAAAACCCATCAGAATTACAGCTGACTTTTCAATGCAAACTATGAAAGCCAGAAAAACATGGAACAAAATAATACCAGTTCTAAACAACCATAGATGCCAACCCTGAATACTTTATCCAGCAAAACTATCTATCAAGGTCAAAGGGGAACAGAAAGTTTTCCATGACACAAATAGACTGAAAGAATCCATGTCTTCCAAACCAGCACTACAGAAAATACTTGAAGCAATACAAAGGACCAAAGAAAGGAATAAGTAGCCCAAGAGGCTACAGAAAGAAAATCAAAAGGTATAATAAGAGAAACATAAAATAGGGCCACAAACACAAAGAAATTTAAATGACAGTATACAATGCACACCTTTCAATAATAACACTAAATATCAATGGCCTCGACTCCTCAGTCAAAAGACACAGACTGGTGCAATGGAACAAGAAAGAAAACCCATCTTTTTGTTGTCTTCAAGAAACTCATCTCACCTTCAAGGATAAACACTATCTTAGGGTGAAAGTATAGAAAAAAGTATTCAGGGCAAATGGGCCTAAGAAGCCAGCAGGTGTCACAATTAATAACCAAATAGATTATCCACCACCACAACCACATCAGCTTTATTCCAGAGATGCAGGGATGGTTCAACATACGTAAGTCAATAAATGCAATAAAACATATAAATGCATTCAAAGACAAAAACCACATGGTCATCTCAATATATGCAGAGAAGGCATCTGACAACATCCACCATGCATTCATGTTAAAAGTCATAGAAGTCATTGGTCTGGAGGGAACATACATGAACAGAATCAAAACTAAATACAACAAAAACCCACAACCGACATCATCCTAAATGGAGAAAAACTGGAAGCATTCCCATTAAAATCAGGAACCAGAGTGGTATGTCCAGTATCTCTACTCCTTTTCAATATAGTGGTTGCAACTCTTGCAAGAACAATAAGAAAAGAGAAGGAAATTAAAGGAGTACCAACTGGAAAAGAAGAGGTCAAATTATCCCTATTTGCAGATGATATTATACATAAGAGATCCCAAAAATTACACAGGAAAGCTGTTGGAATTGATTAATACTTTCAGTAATCTGACAGGACACAAAATCAACTTGCAAAAATCAGTAGTCTTTCTATATACCAATAACAAGAAATCAGTAAAAGCACTCGAAACCCTCCCATTCTCAATAGTCTTAAAAAATACAAAACACTTAGGAATAAACCTAACAGAATACATTAAAGATCTCTACAATGACAATTTCAAAACTCTAAGGAAAAAGACAGAGGAAGACACCAGGAGATGGAAATCATGGATTGGTAGAATCAATATTGTGAAAATGACCATCTCACCAAAAGCAATTTATAGATTCAATGCAATCCCAATTAAAATACCCATGACATTCTTAACAGAGCTTCACAAAACCATCCTAAAATTCATATAGAATCACAAAAGACCCAGGATAGCCAAAACAATCTTGGGCAAAATGAAAAATGCTGGGGGCATCACCATACGAGATCTCAGATTATATTACAGAGCTATAGTCATAAAAGCAGTGTGGTACTGGCACAAAAATAGACATGTAGATCAATGGAACACAATAGAAAACCTAAACATGAGTTCATATAATTTCAGCCACCTGATTGTCTACAAAGGCTAAGAACACGCAATGGAGGAAAGACAGCATCTTCAACAAATAGTGCTGGCAAAACTGGATCTCCACCTGCAGAAAAATTAATGACCTTTTCTTTCACTCCACATGAAAGTCAACTCTAAATGGATGAAAGATCTCAATATAAAACCTGAAACTCAGAAACTGCTAGAAGACAACATAGGCAGCACTCTCCAAGATGTAGGCATAGGAAAGTCGTTCTAAATCAGATAGCAGCTGCTCAGTCACTAAGCTCAACAATCGATAAGTGGGACCTCATTAAATTACGAAGTTTCTGTACAGCAAAAGAAACAACTAAGGAAAAGAAGAGGAAACCCACTGAGTGGGAGAAAATCTTCACCAGATACACATCTGACAGAGGATTAATATCCAGAATATACAAAGAACTCATAAAAGAAAGAAATCAGAAAATAAACGGTCCAATAAAAAGACGGGTGACAGACCTAAACAGAGAGTTCTCAACTGAAGAAATAAAAATGGCTAAGAAGCACATTAAAAAGTGCTCAACACCCTTAGTAATTAGAGCACTGCTGATAAAAACCACTTTAAGACTCCACAGTACCCCAGTCAGATTGGCAAAGATCAAGAGAACGAAAGATGGGAAATGTTGGAGAGAATGTGGAGAAGAGGGAACATTCACAGCTGATGGGATGCAAACTTGTGCAACCACTATGGGAAGCAGTGTGGAGAACCCTCAGAACACTAAAAATGAACCTACCATACGATCCAGTGATACCGCTCCTTGGCACATACCCAAAGGACTCATCATACCATAGAGATACCTGGACATCCGTGTTTGTTGCTGCTCTTTTCACAATAGCTAAGAAATGGAAACAACCTAAATGTCCCTCAACTGACAAATGGTTAATGAAAATGTTGTACATTTACATAATGGAGTTCTACTCAGCAGTAGGAGAATAGGAAATTATGGAATTCACAGGTAAATGGATGGAGTGACAGTGTTACAGTAAGTGAAGTAACGCAAACGCAGAGAAGCAGGTGATGCATGTTCTCCCTCATCTGTGGACTGTAGCACCAATCCCTTATACGTGAGAATGTAAATTCTGATGTGACACCAGGAGCCAGGGAAAGGGAAAGGACACATGGAGGTAAAGGACAAGAAACAACCTGAAAGGGGGACAGTGGGGAACAGATGTCACCTGAGGGAGGGGGAAAAGTGGGAGTAACCGGCAGGGAGGAGAGGAGGGAGGGACATGCAGAGACCATGGTGTTGGGGAGGGAGGGAGGTCAGGAGAGGAAGGATGGTGGGAATGGGAGGTACTGGGGGGAAGGGTGGGGATAATGGGGGCACCGTGAGTAGAAAGGGAGGGAGGAGGGAAGACAGATGGGAAAAAGGAGCGGAGATGAGTGAATCTCGGGACGAGGAATCCTAGAGGGAAGAGTGATGCCCTAGAAACCCCGTGAGAAATGCACAGAGTGTCTGAGCAGTAATGCATGTGTGTACCTGGGAGCTGCTTGGAAGGGAACACAGAGCCAGACAGGAGACCTCCCTTAGAGCGAGTGACCAGCCGTACAGCACTCATCAAAGAAGCATCTCTTTGCAACAGATGGAGGCTACCACAGAGTTGCACATCTGGTCAGGCTCAGAGAACACACGTCTGGGAGATGCCCAGTACTAGGTGACACATCTGCAGTCGAATCTCTACAACTACGGCTCATAGAACATAGTGGAATAAGGGGTAGAGAGAGAGCTAATACACCCCTGAACTCTCATCAATGAGGCTTTCATGTACACCAGGGTGTGTTACACACAGAAGGCCTCAACTGGCCAAGTTTTGGAGAATAAGAGACTGCAGAGTGTAGGATGGGACTCCTATATGGAACCTCACCCACCCACGGCTCAGGGACCATTGCGGAAGAGGGGGCAGAAAGATTGTAAGAGCCAGGGCTGGTTCATGAATGTATGAGGTGGAGACTTCCAGGCCACTGGAGGCTTGCTCATGTGAGCCTGCAACAGCAGTGACATCCAGAACAGGACCCACGTCAGCTCAATTAAACAAGGGCCCAAGGGAGAGGTGAGAAATGGGTCGTGGGTCAGCACTAGATTGAGAACTATTTGAGACTGGTTGCTGCTGGGTGAGAGAGAGCATGACTTACATATGACCCCTGGATGGGCCGACCAGACTCCAGTGGACGCATTTACACTGAAGGTCATTTGGGTACAAACACCTGAATGACTAGGACTCAGCATGTAGGCAGAGTGCAGAGGGTTCGGTGGGGGAGGGGGGAGGGAAGG
>NW_008338533.1:5721654-5768132 GCF_000622305.1 Nannospalax galili | reverse complement strand
GGGAAGGGTGGGGGAGGAATCTGGATTTGAGTGGGAAATGTATGAAATTTTAAAAAATCAATAAAAAAGGAGTAAAAGGCACCAACCCTAAAAAAAAGTCAGAGCTCCTGGCTCTTCGGAGAACAATTCCTCCATTCACACAGCCCACACTCCTCATGACCCAGTCAGAAGACACATTTTCTTTCTTATTTTTTTTAAATGTTTTGTTATTTTTATTTTATGTGTATGAGTGTTATGCCTGAATGTAGGTAAGTGTACCCGTGTCATGCAATGCTCACAGAGGATAGAAGAGGCTGTCAGAGCCCCTGGAACTAGAGTTACAGACAGTTGTTAGCTGCCATATGGGTTCTAGGATTCAAACCTGGGTCTTCTACAAGAACAGTCAGTGTTCTTAACTGCTGAGCCGTCTCTCCAGCCCCAGAAAACACATTTCATCTTTCAAATGTCTTCCTCCTTAGAGGATGCAGTGTGGGAATGCCTGGGAGGTCAAGTGTCCCTCTGCAAGTAACTTGGATCCACTCCCACCGAGGACTGGCTCATCGTCACAGAACGTTTCCTCTTATTTTGGCAGGTATGGGACTCAGAGTTGATGATGGAGAGAAAAGGGGGCCGGCGTCCAGATGCACTGTGAATTCTCCCCTCATTTGTATTACTGGAAACATTGAAACATCAGTCAACCAACAGTCCCTTACGCTAAGGGGTTCTGAGGAGTAACAAGTTTGACTTTTATCATACTTATGATAGTTTCTAAGTGTTTCTCTGAGCATCATTTTATTCTAGAAATCTTTAAAAAAATATTTATTTATTTATTTTTCACCTTTTTGAGACAGGGTCTCCCTGTAGCCCCAGCTGTCCTGGAACTCACTATGTAGACCGGGTTGGCCTTGAACTCACAGAGATCCGCCTGCCTCTGCCTCCCGAGTGCTGGGATTAAAGGCGTGCACCACCACACATTTATTTCATGTGTATGAGTGTATAATGTCTGCATGTATGTAAGTGAACTCATGTTGTGGATTGCCCATGGAAGTCAAAAGAGGGTATCTGATCCCCTGGAACCGGAGACACGGAAGGCTATCAGATGCCACATGCCTGCTGGGATTTAAACTGGGGTCCTCTGCAAGAGCAGCCGGTGGTCTTAACTGCTGAGCCCTCTCTCTAACCCCTATTCTTGAAATCTTAGTTGATCATGTGAAGCATCTTTAGTATTTAAAAAAAAAAAAAACAGCAGTTCATTTAAGATTTGCTTTTTAAATGAAGTATGTTTTAGTCTAAGGCTTAATCAGAAGTTATAATTTATGACCTAATTAATGAGGCTTCATTTCTTTCCTGATGGGAACACTCACAGAGAGAGAGAGAGAGCCATCACGTGACCCCCAAATTCCTACATTTCACACTACATAAAAGATGCAAAATGGCACGTGATGTTCCTGCAATTCGATAACTTACAGAACTAGACTACGCAGAAGAAAACAGTAAAGAAAAATGAGACATTCCACTACATTCCAACTACATTTATAAACAGTGTTCGCTGAATGGCAAATACAGACAAGTAATACAGGCAAGTTCTGCAACTGGGAAGTGGCCACTGGCTGGAGTCAGAAAGGGGCACTGCAGTGGGGAGCAACTGGGAAGATCAAATTTGAGTTAGCAAGACCACAGAAGGTAAACAGGAGATCCGCACTGCACAGGAAAAGGGTCGGTGTGACGTGTGGGGGTGACAGAGCCTCCAACAGACATGTACAGCACAAGCTGTAGATCAGAGCACCCTCCCCCTCCCACTTCCCAAGGCAGAATTCAGCCTTCATGTGGAGAGATGGATGAACAGGTTAGGAAGGGGAAGAACCAAAATCTGCTAAGTATGGGAGTGATCCTGCTGACATTTGACAAATAAAATCCACAGGATGCTCAGAAGGGCCGTGTGCTTACAAGGAGGAAAAATTAAATGTGGGGCTGGACGGATGGCTCAGGCATTAAGAGAAGCTGCTGATCCTTCTGAGGACCTGAGCCTGGTTCCTGCATCTATACATGTGATGTTCAGACACATGAGGAAAACCAAAATAAGTCCTTTAATGAATTAAGTGCAACTGGCATTGAATCTTATTTTCAGATACCTTCTACTCTATAATACCAATTACTAAACCCAATTTAACAGTTACTGAGAGGCTCAATCATTAAAAACATCAACATGGTCCAGTTGGAAGGATTTTATTTTCTGAGCTCTATGGAAGCCTCAGATCGATCAATCTCTATCTATCTATCTATCTATCATCTATCTATCTATCTATCTATCTTTCTATATGTGTGTATATATATATATATATTACTTTGCAGCTTGGTTGTGGGGGGTATTTATATATATATTACTTTGCAGCTTGGTTGTTGGGGGTATTTGCAGCATAATTTTTTTTTCATTTATAATAGAAGAAAACAATGAGATTTTACAAAAAGCAAATAAATTATTATTTTATTTCTCCTTTAAAAACAATATCTACAAGGACATATATAGTTTAAACGTGTGCACAATTATACATTCACATCTTATTTATGAACTACTTTTGAAAATTTTCCAAATTTAAACAGGTTTTCAAGTTCTAAGGAGGAATAGATACGGGGAACAACATGGGCTTCCTTCTTAGACTAACAGCAGAGAAACAGAAAATATGAAAGCATTTGGGAGCCTGTTCATTAAGAGAAAAATCAGCAAGAGCTGGCAAGCACTCGTAATATGTTTCCGACTGGCCCATTTATATGTGAATTCACAATATTACTGAACCTAACACCATAATTGGATTTAATGACATTGAACCAATGTATTGGCTCAAAACTGAACAAAATGGGGTTTTCACCCAACAGAAAAGAGATTATAATCATAAGTCATTTCTGTTCAGAATCTAGAAAGACAAAAACAATCTCATGCTGTCAAAACTGAATTTTTGCCTGAAGGAGTTATTTTTCCTTTAAAACACAAATCAGGCACTGAGTTAGCAAAGCAGATAAATATTTGATCTCTTGGAAATCAAACACTAGTTTCTAATGCATGACATTACTGTCTTGTGGCCTTTCAGGAAAATGCACATCCAATGGTGTCTTATTTACCAGCTTCTCTAATGGGGATCAGACACCTGTGAGCTAAGCCAGGGGCAAGGAAGCTAGACTGCAGCCATGTTCAGTGGGATTTCCAAGGCTACAGGGATGAAATGGGAGCCAAGCTCAGGAAACTCTAATACTTTTAAAGTGGACCATAAATGATCACTTCTAAAAAATATATATGAATCTTCTTTTTTCAACGTGAATCATATAAATTCTTCTCTGGGGGGCAGGAAGATTTGAGAAAGGGCCTTGGTAAGAGCCACTGATGGGAAGACCCCACACTTAGAAGATAGCAAATACTGAATGTGTATTATTTAATGGAGTATGTGCAGCAACACAACATAAAAAATAAAACAAAGGAACGTGTATTTTTTAATGTATTATTATTTTTTTTTTTACGTGTATGTGTGTGTTGCCTGCATGTACGTAAGTGCCTCTGTGTTGTGCAATGCCCAAGGAGGGCAGAAGCTGTCGGATCCCCTGGAACTGGAGTTACAGACAGTTGTTAGCTGCTATGTGGGTGCTGGGATGCAAATTTGGGTCTTCTACAAGAACAACCAGTGTTCTTAAATGCTGAGTCATCTCCCCAGCCCCAAGGAATGTGTATTTTATCCCTCTAAAATCAAACTGTTTTCTAAGTTACATAAAAACTTCCTGTGAGTTTCACAAGGAGACAGTTTGTCCAGGTGAGCTAGCTTGGCTCCTGGTCATTGATAATCTGCCCTGCTGAGACTTTGGAAGCCTGCAGTACCAATTCCTTCTGCCGTGGTGGGTTTGGGTGTTATTTTTAAAAAGAATTTTATTTACTTATTTTTTTCACTTATTTATTTTTATGTGTTTGAGTGTCTTGTGTGCACGTATGTAAGTGCACCTCTGTCATGCAATGCCCACAGATTTCAGGAGGGCCTCAGAACCTTCCTGATGGTAGCTGCCACCTGGGTACTGGGAACAGAACGGTGCTCTTAACTGCTGAGCCATCTCTCTAGCCCACATCGCATATTATTTTTATCCTACAGTTGAGGAAAATGTTTTTCCTTAACTTCACTAGGTATGTAGGGTAAATGAAAGTGACCAAAAAAGGGCTTTAAAGAAAAGAGGAGACTAGACTGAAGGTTTTAAAACACCGAGCAGGGGCTGGCATAATGACTCGGTTGGTTAAGGCACCCGTCCCAAGCTTGATGACCTGGGTTCAAGCCCCAAAACCTTCATGGTAGAGGGAGAGAACAGGTGCTCTCTACTGTCCTCTGATGACACAGTCCCAAATCTGTGCATGGAAATTCTGAGTGTATACGCACACACATACACACACTCACACACACACACACACACACACACACACACACACACACACAAATAAACATGTACTAAAAATAGTGCCCAAGAAGAAGCAGGATACGTGGTAGTTTGCATTTTAAAAATTCCAAATCAATTATTCTAATCTGAATTTAACTTTTCCCTCATGATACTATAATTAAGTATCAATAAATGCCAATTATATAAAGCTGTAATTAGTGTAAAATAAGTCCCGATGGACTAATTTTTCCAAAGAATAAATTATTCAATTTGGCATACCTTATTATTTTTCTTATAAAAATTTGAAATAGTTAAGTTCCCAGTGAACTAAATTATATTTACTAAGTTATTTTTATTCTATGAAGATATAACAATAATTTCTTTTGTGGCTTTATAAAGAAAATAGAAGCACTATGACCCAAACAAAAATTCCCAGCCTCTTGCGGACTACTTCTTAGGGGAGGTGCTAGTCCTTTGAATCTGCTAACTGAGCAAGGATTTCAGAATGGAGTTACTCCATTTCTAAAACTGCAGTTTCTAAGGTGGTTGGCAGAGTTGAATATGGGAAGAAAGCCACATTTCAATGCATCTTCCTATGAAATCCCAGTGATTTAAGATAGTATATGAAATAACACTCTCCTAAGATTAAAAATAAATTTCTACTCCTTTTCCTTTATCACCTGAAAAAAATCAATGAAAACAAAAATTAAAATAAATGTCTGTATATGGGATGATAACAAGAGACATTTATAAACTTGTATACTCAATGTGCAGAACAAAGGAATAGGAACGAGGTTTAAATGTTGTGTTGACTTGTAGTTACTGTACAGATACCTGAGCCTAACAGCTTATAAGAGAAATGATTTCTTTTCACACACAGTTTTGAGGTTCTAGCCCATGTCTGATTGGCCTGTCTGTTTTGGGGCCTGCTATGTGGGCTAGCAGAACATGGTGCCCGGTGTGGCAGAAAGAAACTCACCTCACAACGGGAAGTGTGAGGAGAGGGGAGTCAGGTGTCTGTCCCTAATGAAGGTCTTCCCCAATGACCTAAAGACCTCCCATTTGGTTCCCCCTCTTAAAGGTTCACCACCTGCCCTGAACACCACAGGCTAGGGATCAAGCCTTTAACACATGGACACTCACACAAACCTTAGCAAGTAGTGAGAAGGAGAGAAAAAGAAAAGAGAAACTACAGATCTGATTTACCCTCAGAACCACACTAAGCATCAAAATTGGGAACAGCACAGGCACTTGTTCTGATGTGTCTTGTTTTCATTTCAGGCAAGGTCTTGTGTCTCCGAGGCTGACCTTGATCTCACTATACAGCTATGAAGGTTTGTATTGGAGACAAATCTCTGGGCATGTCTGTGAGGAATTTTCTTAACTAGGTTGATGGAGACCACAGCATAAATGTGCATAGCACCGTCCCTGGACTGAACTCCTAGACTGCAAAGGGAGAAACTGGTTGAGTACCAGCATTCATCTCGCTCTGCTTCCCCACTGTGATCGGGGTGAGACCAGCTGCCTCGAGTTCCTGCCACCCTGCCTGCCTCTCCATGATGGACCTAGCCACAGACTGTGGTCCAAAATAAATGTTACTTTCCTTAAGATACGTTGTCAAGCATTTTGCCACAGCGACAAGAAAAGTAGGTAACACAGTTGCCAGAAAGGCAGTGAACTTCCCAAATGCTGGGGTTCCTGGCATGCACTGCACACCGGTCTATGCAGGGCTCAGGATTTAACCCAGGGCTTGTGCGTGCACTGTGTGTGGACAAGCACTCTACGAACTCAGCCTGACACCATGATACTTGGGGATGGCACTCAGCATTCTGAGTATGAAGATACTTCAAGTCTTTATCGGGAGTAGATGGACTAGCAGGCCCCACATCCTTTGCAGGTTCATTCTTGAGCTCTGTCAAGGGAAGTGAGAGGTACATCCTTTGAGTGCAAGAGAAAGTGAGCAAGTGCTAGGGTAAGTAAACTGAGGCTTCAGGAAGGCCAGTGACTAATCAGTGTAATCCGCCACTCCCTTCACACCCTACCATCTACAACTCCATTCCATCGGGTAGCATGTGAGTCCACTGAGCTATTGGAATTCTAATGAAAACTAAATAAAATACAAGTCCAGTTCCTTCCTGGCACGAACCACCTCCAGTCACCAGATAACAGCGTGTGGCTTGTGACTGCATCAGTAAACTCACAGGCATTAGATAGACACCTTCACCAAAGTCCTGCTGAATAGCAGGGAGGGAAGGAGCGATTTGCATCAGATCCAGTCCTTGGCGCTTAGGTTGATCTGCCTAAGTATAAGACCTCCTCATAGCTGTCAGTCTTCTGAAGCCGAGCTTACAGCCTGATTACGCCCCACTGCTGGTCTGTCATCACCTGCACAGCACCAAATTAGTCTACTCGTGACTCGGCCTTAAATACAGAATTAAAGCTGACATCATTAGACACTGGAAAAACTCCTAACATGGAAGACAAGGGTCTAAACAATAAATACAAATGAACACACCATATGCACACACACAGGCACATGCATGTACACAACACACACACAGGCACACACACAAGCAGACATACATACACACAGGCACACAGGCACGCATACACAGGCACATGGGACGCAGTGCAGCAGGGCAAACAAACAGATTGCTAAGGTGGAAGACAGCCAAGCATGCAGCTAGAAGTGTGTGTTGCTAGAAATAAATATTCAAAAGGCAACAGAAAGCTCTGAAAAATTAGAAAGATGAGATCACACACATAAAGAAACAGCAGTTTTGATTAAATAGTAAGCTACAGGATGAGCAATAGATGAAGACATGAGAAAAAAAGATTAACTCAAGACAGCCTACATGATGAGAAGTTACAGGAAAATAAAACAAAATCAGAAAGAGTCCTCAGAAAACCTGCAGAGAGTTTTTAAGTAGAAGTCTGTTGAACACATCATTTTTAGTGTTGTTCTTATTTTGGGGGAGAATTCATCTTTATGATTTTTTTTTTTTTGAGACAGTCCCCTGGTAGCTCTGTTCACCCTGGAGCTCGCTATGTAGAGTGATCACAGAGATTTACCTCCCAAATGCTGGGATTAAAGGCCTGATCCACCACATTCAGCCCCTTTATGACTTTTTGCATTTATATATCACATGGATAAAAATAAAACAAATTATCTGAGAACTCACACTCTTACGAAACCGAGTTGCATGCATGTTCTAGGTGGTTTTTATGTTGTTGTGAGAAACACCATGACCCAAAACAACTTGGGGAGGAAACTGAATCTGAGTGATAGTCCGTCTTTGAGGGAAGTCAGGCAAGAGCTCAAGAGCAGGAATCTGGACAGAGGAACTGAAGCACAGACCTTGGAGAAAAGCTGCTTACCGGCTTGTTCCTCTGGAATGCATAAGCAAGCTTGGTCTGCTTTCTTATACCACCCATGACCGCCTGCCCAGGGCGACACCACTCACAGTGGGCTGGACACCCCCATATCACTCAGTCATTGAGAAAATGCCTCACAGAGATGCCCACAGGCCAGCCTGACAGAGGAAATTCCTCAGTTGAGGGTCCCTCTACCCAGGTGTGTCAAGCATGGCAATGCATATCCTCCGTTGAACAGTTCACCTGATTGTTTAGAAAGTGTTTCTTTTCAACCACCTCCCTGAGCAAAGCCTCAAAAAGTTCCATTTATTAAGCAGAAGATAAACCGTAGGCCAACACATCTGAACTCTTCCTGTGGACTCATTTGCATGAATGAAGAAAAACATTCAAAGCCTCCAGGAAGATTAAAAATGGCAGCTAATGAGGCCATTTGTGCAAATTCATTAGCATGAACATTTCCAATTGATTAGTACAAAGTGTTACAAGAAAACCTCAGGAGTAAATCTAACTTGCAAGCTTGGAGGTTGCTCTCCAAGAGAAAACCCTGGGAAAGAGACTCTGCAGACTTTAGAGCAGACACTGGCTCCCTTTGCAAATGGAAATCTGAAGAGTAGTAACCAGTTTGCTCTGAGAACCCTGTGAGCGTATTAGATGGAGGCTTTCACTTTCACAAAGCTGCTGACTATGACATTGGTTAGAGAAAGCAATTTTTCATCCTAAATATTTATAAAACATTATCATTATCTTATAAACAAATACAAATAATCATTTCACTTGTCTTTCTTGACAGCATGGAAAGATGTGTTACTCTCTCCTAAGCCAGGTAACAGGGTGTTCTTAGTGACCACAAAGGCACCTTTGAACCTTGAGAAAATCACAGTGGTCCTTTTCCATGGAAACATTACTACACGGGGCTAAAGGGTGCTGGTGAGGTAAACTGACAGGACCCAGTATGCTGGTGGGTCCCCATCTAGGGCACTTGTTGCAGTCCGATCATATCTCTTCCTTGGCCTCTAGTCCATTTGTTTTTTACATATAGACCATCAAGAATCAGGCTTCAGATGCTGGAGATATGGCTCAGTGGTTAAGAGCATTGACTGCTCTTATAGAGGACCTGGGTTTGAGTCCCAGCACCCACATGGCAGTTAACAACATTCTCTGACTCCAGTTCCAGGGGAATCCGACACCTTCTTCTGACCTCAGTGGGCACTGCACAATACTGGTACCATTACATACTTGCAGACAATACATTTATATACATAAAATAAAGTAATAAATACAATTTTAAAAAAGATTCAGGCTTTCAGAGTTTGGGATGTAGCTCAGTCTGCCCAGTACTTACCTAGCATGCATGAATCAGCCCTGGGTTCCATCCCCAGCACCAGAGAACCTGGGGATAGTGGTACCCAGGCCTGTAATCCCAACACTTAGGTATTGGACACAGGAGGGTCAGAAATTCAAGGTCATCCTTACTACTCAGTGAGCTTCCGGCTGCGTTCAAACTAGTAAAACACGATTGCAAGTTACTTTTCATGCCTCCTTCGTTACCCTTACACCCGGACAAAGGGACCTTCTTGCTCTTTGCTCAGACACAGCACAGAAATCTCAGCTGCTTAGGCAGTGTAGCCTGGCCGTTCTAGACCTGGAAGAACAATCATCAGCTAAAGAAGCAGAATAGAATGACTAAGGTAGCAACATTTCGGAGCCCAGCTTCTGAAACCATACGGGGGTCACATAACTGACTAGGTGGGGGGGGGTCACAAAAAGTTTGACAATATTAGTTTTTTGAACACACAGTGATCAAAAATTAATTTAGATGCATAGTGAATTGAGGGTGTCGTTTACAGGACTCACCCGTGCTACAGTGCAGCCTCAGCTCTGAACACAGGACCTATGCATTTGGCCTCCTACATGCCTTCCACATCCTGAGAGACCAAAGAACCCTGACTGTAACTCCTCGACTAATTCTTGACCATTGTGCTACGAGTTGTAGTCATTTTATGGTATTTACCCAATGTTGCTGTTATAGCTTAATTATGGAAAGCAAAGACTTTTAACATTTTCCTACTGTCATTCCTCAGCATGTAAGTGTCCAGTTAGCACATCTTTCTAATGGATTGTTGAGTGAGGATGTTTGATTTTAAAAATTGTTGCTTGACTGGGGAGCACAGGCAGGTAGGTATCTGTGAGATTGAGGTCAGCGTGCTCTACATGGGGAGTTCCAAGCAAGCTGGAGCTACAGGAAGACCCTGTCTAAAAAAAAAAAAAAAAAAAAAAAAGTTGAGTCATTGATTTAAGTTTCATAAAAAAATAAAAAATAATAATTCAGGGAAATGGTCCTAAGTGTCCACCCACATTCTGCACAGCACACTGGAGCAAAGCACTGACAATTATAAAACTGAAACATTATGGTGGAGAGATGGTTCAGTGGTTAAGAATGTGTACTGCATTTACGGAGGACCAGGGTTTGCTTCTCAGCACCCACATCAAGTGGCTCACAGCCACCTGCATCTCCAGCTCTTGGGAATCCAGTTCTCTCTTCTGGCCCCTGGGGGCACCTGAATCTACGTGCACATGAAGACACAGATACATACACATAAATAAAAATAAAATAAATATTAAAAAATGAAATAGCAATCCACCCTGAAAAACATCTGAGAATAACGTGGGCTGAATAGTCACCAAATATTTACTTCTTTATGTAAAAATAAACATGCACATCCATCTCATGAGTATGCACATGTGCCTTCCTCTTTAACAAATAATGATTTATATGTAATTATATGTAATTAGATATACAGTATATACCAAGGAATTCTTTTAAAATGAATTCCACTTTTATATAAGTAAATATTTGATTTGAATACATATTTTCTAGACCTATATTCCCATGGTCAGGTGAAAATTTCTCAGGACAAAGGGGATGGGAGAAGCTGAAGAAGCCCTGGGCTGTCATCCATGAGGAAAATGAGAGGTGAGGGAATTAATGATTCTCTATGAAGGAGTCAAGGAAGTGAGGTCTGCCTGGGGATAGTGAGTCTGCTGATCAGCATATAGACTCAGAACACAGTCATGAACTAGAAAGAAACCGGGTTGAAAGAGTTTGAATGGGGAGCTTGAACTTGGGTGAATCAGGAATCAGGGTCACAAAATATAGAAAACTAGATTTCCAAATCAGGCTAAGAGTCAGGAAGAAGAGAAATGGGAACAGCTTGAGGAGACATTTTATTTTTTTAATTTTATGTGTATGAGTCTGAATATATACCCTGCTTGTGTGTCTGGTGTCCACAGAATTCAGAAGAGGGTGTCGGGAGTCCCTGAACTGAAGTTACAGATGGTTGCCTAGCAACCTGGCAGGTGATGTGCACTGAACTCAGGTCCTCTGCAAGAGCAGTAAAAGCATTTAACCATTGAGCCATTGAGTCTTTCCAGCCCTGAGACTTTAAAAAAAAAAAAAGTATTTTACTTATTTATTTGTGGGAAGGGAAGAGGTGCTTGTTACTGTGCATATGGAGGTCAGAGAAACTTTTTTATTAAATAAAGTTGTTTTATACAATACATACTGACCACACACACACACACACACACACACACACACACACACACACACGAAACTTTTGAAAAGATAAAGAACTGGGTGTGGTGTGGTGGTGTCCACACCTTTAATCCTGTGATTGGGATGGGAGGCAGAGGCAGGCAGATCTGTGAGATGGAAGCCAGTGTGTTCTACATAATGAATCCCAGGCCAGCTGGAGCTATGGGGAGACACTGGCTCAAATCAACCAAACAAAAACAAAAAGTTAAAGGAAGACAGTCCTTTGCTTATTTAGCTGGATGTTTTGTCTAAATAACAAAGACAATGAAATATCCATAGCAAAGAGAAAAGAAAGGGAATCTATTGGGATGTAGTCAGCGGTACATGTGACCAAAGATGTCAACACCTGGAATATTTGAACATACAGTACATGAAAATAGCCTTGAACAAACTTAACATGAAAGAGAGAGGATGAGGAAGTGGAGGAACCAGTAAGAGATACTGAGGTGAGGAAGAGAACGGAAAGCAAATCCAATGTGGTCCTGATGCTTCTCGGCGGAAAGGTAAAGGACAGCTCCGCCCTCGTTTGTGCCAGCTACAAGTAGGGTTAGCAGTGAGATGATGGAGGGCAGGAAGGACAGATCCCAAGGGGATATGAGCCTGCTGAGGGCTCAGACACGAAAGGGAAGGGTGTGTAGAGGACTGACAGAGCGGTGGGGAACCCTCTCCAGGGAAGGCTCAGCAGCCAGAGGGCAGAGCACGACAGCACTGACAGCGTCTCTTCATTTCTATGCCTCAGTCTCCCGTCTGTAACACGGAGAAAAGACTCGTAACTGCCCTTGGGGTTTATGTTCAGAGTATTTGTGATTATTAACTCATTTAATCCTTACTATTCTCTGCTGAGGTAGGATTTTCATTAACTGTGAAGCTGAACATAAGGAAAATGGGAGGATTTGGGGCCTTTTTTCATTTAATGTTGCTATAAAAATATACCCGAGGCTTGGTGCTTATGAAGAGCAGAGGCTTACTTAGTTAATCACTTCAGAGGGTGGACGTGCTACATTCGATGAGTGCATCTATTTGGTCTCTGGTGAGGGGCTCCTTAGATGAGTCATGACAAAACAGAAAAGGATCAGGGACACAGGGAAGCCTCCTTTCCTAAGAGTTAACCCTCCTGGAAACTAGCCAAAGTCTCCTAGAATCACATCACTTTCTTCTGAGGGCCCCCAGGCACCCCAAATCCTTCCACTGGGTTCTACCTCTGAGGTTCAATCGCCTCTCCACCAGATGCTTTCTGCATATCATAGCACCCAGGTCTTTAATGATTCGTTAAAACACTTGAGCACAGTCAGTTCATAAAACAGTCTACACTATCTCTACTCAGCTCAGTCCAATATCCGATTAATCATATGCAAAATGATTCACTTACTATAAAGAGAAGAACTCAACACACATGCTAACAGGTGCAGCTGTCCCCTCTCTCTTTGCTGTCCCTTGATCCTCTCTCTTTCTCCTCTCTCTTCTTGGTGCTCGAAGAAGGCCACTCTGTGGATTCCATCACCTGCGTCCCTTCCATCTGACCTCTGTTGCGTTGGCCAGTGGAGACACAAACGGGAGGATGCAGGGGCAGAGGAGGGAGTGTGGGAAAGCATCTTTAAATGTTCACGTAACCCTGGCACTAGACGGTGCTTTTTAGTGTCATAATTCAAGCTCTACTGTCCTTCCACCTCTCTCGGGATCCCGCAGGCCCATGAGTGGCAGCAATCACATCTCTGCTCACCAGTGGCTTTAACCCTCAGCCTCTAAGCAAATTACTACTCCATTAATACAGCATCTGAATGCGCTCTTTCAGTGGGTACCTGGGTGATGCACACAGTGCATTTGAAAGACTGTGCACAACGGAACACAGTCTATAAATCTGAGAACGTGAAGTGGCTTTAGGATGCGTTGGGACTAGCTGAAGAAACCTAGGGCTGCAAAGTAAGAACAGAAACGGAAGGCCGGTCTCCTGACTCCCCAGAACAGACAATCTGTGCTCTGAGCCCGAGTTTCTCATAAAGGCACGTGAACTGTAAAACAAAAGGTTCTGATTATAGGAAGCATCTGCACACAGTGACTGCGGCTTCTCTCCAGTGTATTCGAGGTGGACCTTTCCACCTCGCTGTCAGAACAGTCTGACCGTCTCTCTCTGTGGAGATCATTAGGATTTAACCTCCTTGTAGAGGCAGAAAGCTGTTAACTTTCAAAAAGAGATGTGCTGAAGGGTCAAAACTATTTTCTTCTGATCAATTCTGCTGCATTGAAGTTCGTGCATCTGCTTCTTGCTTGGAGATGGAGGGTATCAAGTTGCCTGCAACTCTAGCTCCCTCAGAGCAAATCATAAATTTTAGGCAAAGTAGAGGCATGCAATCTTCTCCTTAAAACACGCCCCCCCATTCTGAAGCATTTAAAGAAAAGAGAATTCATTTCCAGGAATAAAAATGACATTCTAGCCCTGTTTGTTCTCTTCAAAATTATTCTTAAATGGATGATCTGCGCAATGATCAATGATATCTCAAATATACTAGACATTCAAATATTTGTATATCTCTATCATCTATCTATTTATCTATCTATCATCTATCTATCCTCTCTCTCTCTCTCTCTCTCTCTCTCTCTCTCTCATCATTTAAATGTACAGCTCTGTGCCCACAAATACACATGGAGAGAAACATAGGTAATCTATTACAAAAGGACATGATGGGAATTTATTCAGTGTATTGAGAAAACACACATCAATGACTTCTTGTCATTTTCCACAACTTCAGGTGGAATTTATTAATATTATCGAGTTATAAATGAAAATTTCAAGCATATTAAAATTCAGTAACTTCAGCCTAACCTAGCACCACATAATCCAGTTTGGAGACCTCCTTCAATTGACAGTAGGCACACTCCCTCCTTTTCCTCGTGCTCTGTGATCAGCAAAGCCTTTTTCAACCTGAGCACAGAGTGGAATTCTACAGAGGGGAATGAATGGCATTATCTGCCCAATTTTCTTTGCAGCCCAACATCTTAGGAAACCCTCCCATCCTGTAGTCCGGGAGGAGGGACACAGTCTCTTTTGGGAATTCAGATTCGGGTGTCAGAGACCTGGCTTCATTTCTTTAGTGTTAGGATGGTGGCGTCTCCTGAATACCCAGGTCACAGTCATGTGGTTGAAGCAGGGACAGGCAGCTGAGGGGACAGGAGAAAAGAAGCATAGCCCAGAGATGCAGAGAGGAGATTGCTCATTTCTGGGAAGACAATAACCTGAGTTATTGTCTGGCTGCTTTCTGATACCCTCCCAGAGGTCTAACTGTCATTCTTCACACATGCCCTTATATTCCTGGAGATGTCCCTTTATTCTTTCACAAAAGTCCTCTTTAATTTACTGAAACATGTTAGTAACTTTTCTCTGATACTTATGAGCATTTCTCCAGTTTGTCATTAGAGGATGAATTGTAAGCTTTACTGATCATTAAACTACAGCCCTAATGGAATGTCATGTGACTATAACTGTGGCATCTTCAAACACACAGTAAAGTCTGGGCTCTGGATTCAGGTTGCCTGGGTTCAAGCCTCTGTGTCAGCATGACACTGACATTAAAGAAGTACTTTTTACCTATTCTGCTTGTGTTTCCTTTGCTGTAAAACATGAAAATGAAATAATGTACCTGCAAAGGTTGTTGTGAAAATAAAAGGAGTTAATGTGCAAGAAGCAGTTATCAAAATTCCTGACCCACAGGAAGGTTCGAAAAGAGTCAAGATGTCATTATTGTTATCCCTGTCGCCTAATCATCTCCATGGCAACTTTCCCCATGTCTTATTCTCTAGATAAAGCTTCACTTCCTGTTTTGTGTAGATGATTCGAAATTCTATGTAGAAATGAAACCAGTTGCAAGTCTAGATGTGAAACAAAGGTAAGAGCCGTCACAATCACTAAAATCAACTTCAGTTTCAAATATGTTTTGTTCTTCCTTGTTCATTCTCTTAGGAACCAGTGGAGATGAGCGGGCTTTGCCGAGGCAGGGTAAAAAGCCCTAAACATCCTACCAGTGGTAAGTCAGGCGACCTTGAGACATACCTGAGCACCTAATTTGAAAGTACGCTGTCATTCATAAATATAAACGACTAGCAACCCCTCCTTCAGGGGGTCACCCTGGAGCCTTTGCTCAGCTGTGCTACGAAGAGCTAAATAACTTTACCTGCTCTGCGTGCATCTAAAAGCAGATGAGTTGAGGGTTAGAATAAGAGCCCATATCCTAGAACAGATAACCCTACTGGTACACATGGGGATTTGCCCACCATGTCTGCCTCATTAACACACAGCTCCAGCCAGCTGAGCTAAAGGAGGGTCAGATAGACTGACCATTAATTGTTTTCAGATTTCAATCTCTTTGCCTTTCATTCCAGGATCTTTAATTAAAATAATAATAAGTGCTCAGAAGTGTAGAGTCAATTCCTAATTCTTAATTATCTACTAGCAAGCCAAATGGCTCCTTTACGGAGAAGGCTATCCAAATCAGCCTTTCCAGCAGTGAATATTTAAATCCCAGGCACTTGCTGAAAAGGTTTCCAAACAAATTCTAGACAGCATTATTTCATCAGTGAACACATCTTCCCATTTTCTTTCTGAGAATAAGTGTGCCTAGCTCCCTGGGAGTGCTCATGAATCAGGCTGAGTCAACAGGTGAATCTTGACCCATGGGGTAAGAGGTATTGATCTAAGATGTCAGTACAGGACCCAAAGAATCCAACAGTCTCAATCTCTGGGAATTTCAGGGGAAGCAGCTAAACGTGTATGTTCCTAGACATGCAGGTCATGAACCTCTTCATGTGTAAGCAACATGGGCCTGCATCCATTTCCAAGGCTACATATAAACAGAGGGAACTCATGGCAACACATACATATGCATAGAAGGAATGGATCTGGATTGGACCCCATCGTGGCTCCATTGGTCATGAACCACTTATCTACTGATGTGGAGCAAAGTGCTGCAAACTTAGTGGTCAAACAATGTACATCTACTACCTTGTGTTTTCTGTACGTCAGAAGTCCAAAGGCAGCTCAGCTAGGCCTTCTGCAAAACCCTAACTTGGTGACAGTCTCCGACGGGGCCTTATCTGAGCCAAAGCTGGGAAAGGACCTACTTTGCTTGAGAAGTTCCCTGTGACAATTGAACTGAACTGAGACTCATTTCCTGACTGCCTGTTGGCTGGAAGCTGTTGTGGCTTGTTATATGACCCTCTTGATAAGTCAGCCAGAAAGACAATATCCAGTGTTTCCATCACACAGGTGTGACCACATGCAATCCACCACCTTCATCCTATTCTGTGGGTGAGATGCACTGCATGCATCCTGCCACTGCTAAGCATCACTTTGTACAAGACAGAATCCAGGGCTGGGGTTCCACAGAGCCACCCAAGATGGTCTGCAGAGGCACGCATTATGGTTTCCATTTCACAGGGGAAGATGCTGAGGCAGAGGACTCAGGAGGCAGAGCTAGGCTTCAAATCTAGGCTATTTCCACTCTAATAATTTTTACAGGAAAAAAAAAGGAGACCGGGTACAAGTGATAAATTCAAAACAGTCTGAAGTTTGATGTCGACCAATGCTGTGAGTTGGGACAACTCTGTCAACCTCTTGAAATTGGATTTCGCTTTTCTTATGTAAAGCAGAAATGACAAATATGAGAATTTCTGTGCTTTTCTTTTAGATGGTCAAATGGCATAATACTCTTGAATACATTCCAAAATACAGGGATGATATGTTAAAAAATAAACACTCTCCTACGTCCATATGACATAGAACCAAGATGATGCTATAAGCCATCCAGCTCTGAGTGTAGTCTCTCCCCAAACATTGCTGAAAGTTGCTGTGATCCCAGTTCACACAGTCTGCACAGAGTCATGTGCTGCTTTCTGAGACAAGGGCACCAAGTTCACACGTGTTAGGCAAAGTCAATAACAAAAGACGCACTCAGAGATGTCACAGGAGCTTTTCCATCCCCGAGACATGACACCTGCATGCCTTGGTAGGAGAGATGAACTTTCCCAAAGTCACCCATGCCCTTGCTGGTCCTGGCTCATGACACTTCTACACATTCAACTGATGGAAATGGAGAGTAAACACATGGTGGCATCTCTTAGCAGTTTCTACCGTTCTAGATAGAATTTCCTGTGACCTTCTTGGAAATTCTGAGGGGCCATTATTCATTACTTAAAAGAAATCTAGAACCAAGGAAATACTATAATATTACCCATTCAACATAGAATCCAAGTTCAAGACTTCTTCAAGTGGGATGAATACGAGAAAGATCTACTAAGCTGTCAGTACCACATCCTGGTGGAACTCCTCCTTTCCTTCGGTAACTGACCTCCTATAATCTACCAGTAACAGGTGTATGAGAACAGGGAGGAGTTGGGCTAATATCCATGGCACTGTGCATGAGAACCTACCAACGCATGACTTGAGAGACACCTACCCTGCCTCTGTCCCATTGCTAAGAAGGCCCGTGTCAGTCAGCTGACTGTGACACACCCCTTGCTCTCTACATAGCAGTTATAGGGCACAAACTAATGGAAAATTCTGTAAAAATAAAGCAACATACATGTAAGAAACTATCATATGCCTGGGTATGTAGACTCAAACTTGAATTTATTAAGCTTTAAGTAAAAAATTTTGGAGCATTTTTTTCTACCAGGGTTTTTAAAACATACTCTGAAAACAGAGCCGTCAACTTCAAAAGGTTTGGCGGTTCCAAAGAAAATATAATCTATGTAAGAGAGAAAGCTAAATTAAAATGCTGTACTTTCATTTAATTACATTTTCACAAGAGGAGTAATTTCAGAAATGATATCATTATATGCACTACAAAGAGATACTAGCTTAATATTTAACAGATGCATATTTCCTCCTAAATATTATTTAAAAATACAATGGCTTTGAGTGAAACTCAGTCTAGAAAGCATACGCAGTTTCACACACAGGCTTCCCTACAAAACCTGTATGCATCTGTGAGGTGCAGAACTTTCTATGTCCCCAGCAAAACCAGCCCGGTTGGTCAAAGCTGAGTTACGCACAACAGAATGAAAACAAGCAGATACAGACACGTAGCACAATACGGCACAGGAGTACCTCGGTGAGGGCCGTCTTGGCCAGAGAGGAAGTGTCTAATGCGGTGCACGTTTCTTCTCACCAGAAAAATCAAAGTCCTAGAACTAACACAGGTTTTATAGAACCGATTCTAGCAAGTATTTTCTTAAAACGCTCACAAAATTAGGTTGGAAAAAGAACACTTATTTAGAAAGAATAAACATATAATAAACTTTACATACTAAGAAAAAAATAGTGCAAACATAAAATTCAGAAAAAAATAGCACTTTTTATTAACTTCCTTTAATTACAGCTTTTCACTACAGTTCTGGGCTGCCTATGCTTTGAAGCCCTCTCCACATAAAAGTGATTTTACATAATTTTCAATGAAAAGGATAAAGAAACAGAATCAGTCTTTTGTTTGTGCTTGTTGACTGATTTTTCAAAATAATAGCTTTAGCAAATATTTTCCTTCAGTTACAACATGACTCACCATTGGCAATAGAACGTACACTTTTAGGACTGATGTCATATGTGGGCATTTTTGTTTCAATTTGAGCTGTAGGACTGGCTGATATTTTTCATACACTGGTCTCTGGCTCCACAGCTGAACCTTGTTTTCCATTTTGCGACATACACCTGCACTGCAAGCTCCTTCAGCCAGCCTCACACTGCGATCTGACCCGTCACCCTGAGCCTTCTGTCAGATTGCAAGGTGAGTTGGAAAGTTGAGTGGGAGGTAACAAGGGGGTGGTTTCAACTTCACTCTCCAAGAAAGCACACCCACATACAGATCATCAAACACCATTCAATGGGAAGAAGTCAGCTGTGAAGACCCACCAGTCTTAATCTAGTATATTTTTATTGATTATATCGTTTAAGTCTTTTAAATGGTTGTGGTGGTTGTTAAAAAAATGTGACCATGTTAACATATTGTTAGAGCCATTCTTGGGTCCTTAAAAGCTGTGTGTCCTTAAACAAACATCAAAGGTTTGCCATGAATTGTCCTGTTAAAGACGACATGGAAAAGGATACAGTACGGGGTTCAGAACAGCTCTGTGAACCACTCAGTGTTTAATCACACACCTCTGCTTACATGGCATCAAATGGCCTCTGCGTGCCTAGTGCTGTAATACACAGATTCGCTCGAGGAGGCTAGACAGCAGAGGAAGAAAATTGGAACCAAGAGAGGGAATGAGTCACAGGAACCCTGTGTTGGTCACAGACAGGCGCTCCTGGTCCTTAGCTCGCATGCATACATATCACATCCACACCTCTTTGTCCAGACAGTTCTTCCCTATATACTGCACTGACTCTATCTATAAACAACACCCATTAGGTATGCTAAACAAACTAATAAAACAATCAGAAATTCATGAGTTATGAAGATTGACTCAAACATAAAGGTTTAATAATTGTGCTCAAGCTAGCAGTAGGTGAAAAACAGGGCCTGAAATCAGGCTTCCATCCTTGCGTCAAGCAGGGAACCCAAATCACAAAGGTTCTACCAGTTTTAACACGCACCTCCCAAGACCATGGTGTTACTCTGTGAGGACTGCCACAATCGAACGCCACAGACCATGCAGTTTTCTTGGGGTAGGCAACTCTTAGTTTCGCTGCCTCTTGCTGGTATAAAATGCTCTGACAAAAGCAGCTTGAGGGAGAAAGCACTTATTGCAGCTCAGAATTCAAGAATGCAGTCCATCACGACAGTGAAAGCAATCAACCTGAGCTCGAAGCAGCTGCTCACGTCGTAGCCACAGTCAGGAGGTACTGAGCAATGAATGTGTGTGCTCAGTCACATTCTCCTTCTATAAAGTCCAGGACCCCAGTCCAGGGGATGGTGCTTCCCACTTTCAGGATAGGTATCCCTACCTCGATTAACCTAATCAACAGAAACCCTCAGGACATGCCCAGAAGATAAATAATCTCTCAGAAGTGCCTGGAGGCTTGTCTCCCAGGTGATTATAGAGCCTGTCAAATTAACAGCCAAGATTAACCATCCCAGCATTCCCTTGGGAAATTGGGAGGGGGTGGATTCTCAGAGACAGCATCTTAAACTTTCAAATGCTAATCTTTCTGCAGGCAGTCCTCAACTGCTTGTCACTGCTGAGTCAAAAATAAACACAGGAGGTCTGGGCTGGCAGCTATGAAATTAAAGATGAAACACTGTCAGGGACTTTGAACTAGCCAGAAGGCTAGAAGTTAAACTGATAACAGGAGATACAATTAGATATTCCTTCCTGATCCAAAGCTAATGAGACCTAAAAGATAAACTCGGCATGATAAATGGGGTTTGCTAGCTCCTGTCTTAGAAGCCGAGCGTGAATTTTAGGCCACACACACACGCAAAAAAAAAAAAAAAAAAAAAAAAAAAAAAAAAATTTAAAAAAAGTCTTTACCTGACTACAAGGTTAAACCAATGGTAACAACATGTGGCTAATTATTTCTTGGTTGGCTTACCAGAGAACATGGCTCATGCCATCCTGAGTATAAATGTAGTTTTCTTGTTTCAGTAAATGCTTCAGCTGACTATGACACCAGGTACCCGGGTGTCTGTCCTCCCACTGTGCCCACTCTATCTCAAGCTGTGTCCTCTTTCTTCTAGTTGATTGCTAGCTCGGGCTCAGGCACCTTCCTCTGGTCTGTTTCATTCTTTAGGAAGGTGCGGTAGGAGACATGTCCAGCTAGGAGACATGTCCAGCACCTTGGACTGCCTCCCTCAAGGACAAAGGTGATCTGGTAGTTCACCAGTAACAGATTAAACAGATTTTTTTTTTCTCTCTAAGTCCTTGCAGATGGTCAAGTCAAAGATCAAGATGTGGTCCTCCTGAGGCTGACTTCTCACTCTGTTCATAAGCCTTTCTGTTTGCGTATGGACCCCAGAGTTTCCTTTTAAGTGTCCCAATGGCATCTTATAAGGACACTAGGCAGACTAGATGAGGGATTACCTAACAGCTTCATTTAAGTTATTTATTTTTCTTTAGAGGAAATTACTTTAAACACAGGCACATTCTATGTTCCTTGTGGTAAATCTTTAACATATGAATTTTGGAAGCATGTACTTGAGTCTATAGCAGGGGCCTTATGGATCCTCTGGAATCTGATCAGAAGTGAGCCAAGTATAGCCTGGGTGACCAAGACAGGCTAGATGTTCGCATACACTGTTTTTAGGCAGGGTTTCTCAGTACAGTCCTGACTGACCTGGTACTTGTTATGGAGCCCAGCCTGACCTTGAACTTAAGGCTATCCTCTGCTTCAGCTTTCCAAGCACTGGGACACAAGTGTGTACCTCCACACCCAGCTCTGCACGTAGCATTCATTTATGTTCCTTTCCATAGAACTCAGAGGGGGGTTACATTCCCGGGGAGGCCAGACAGCATGGCTACCTCAGTGGAGATCTAATGAAAGCCTAGCAAGTAGGTGCTGGGAATCTGCAGTAATTCTGTATTTAAACAGTTAAGGCTCCTCATCAGAAAGGACCCACAGAGGGTCATATAGGAGGAAATCAGTAAACAGGACTTTGTCTCATCTGTCTCCCCAGAGCCAGTGCCTGCGGTCTTACCAAGCCATTTCCTCTCCTCATATTTTAATCACAACACTACTGGTTTGTTACTACAGCTGTCCTTTCCATAATTTTTTAAAAGTTTTATTATTTATTTCATTTCATTTTATGTGTAGTTCCTGCATGCCAGTACACTGAGGAGGCCAGAAGAGGCTGACAAATGGTTGTTAACCACCATGTGGGTGCTGGGAACCAAACTCAGGTCCTCTGCAAGAGCAGCCAGTCCACTTAACCACTCAGCCATCTCTCCACCCCCTATTTCTTTTAAAGAACCTTTTATGAACACATAGCAGCTGTGGTTATCTGTACAAGACCTGTACAGGATCAAGCCAATCAACATCCTAGCATGGATTGGGGAGGGGCAGATTAAGCCCCACCCTTAGCTGAGGAGCTTTTGGTAGCTGATGGCTACTGGGAGAGGGTCACTCAATTTTCTTCAGGGGTGTGGCACCTGGTAGGTGGCCCATGCTCCTGTGAATTGGCCCACACCCATGTGCATATAGAGAGTGTGAGCAGGAGTAGAAGCACATGAAGTAGAGAGGAGGATTTGGGGGTATCTGGGAGGAGTTGAAGTGGGGGAGTTGGGTGGTAGATATGGTCAAAATACTCTGTATACCTCTATGAAATTCTCAAAGATGGAATAAACATATTGTAAGAACTTTACACATCAAAGGGGGCTTAACTTGTATCAGGTAAGTCAGGCTGTCATATGAGAAATCCTCTAGTTTGGGAAATAATACATGTAGAGAAAAGGGGAGACATGTCTTGGAGACAGAGGCAAAATAAATCACTGTGAAAAGACCTCATTATTCAGTGAAGGAGAAGAAAAAGAAATAACAGGCCAATCCACACTCAGCTTCAAGCTCTGAGCACGTTTATTTACCCAGAAGAACAGACAAATTTTTGAAAGGCTAATCAGAATTCATGAATAGAAAAATTAAGGAATAGAATTAATTCATGGAAAACAGGGAGATAAAAAGCTTGTAATCAGTCATCAAGTTTGCTTTATTTAAATAAGTTGAAATAGATTCGAATTTTTAAAACAAAATCACCTTAAAACTACCTTTTCCCTTAAAATTAAAATCTAAATGAATAAAGTACAGCCTCAAAAATAAAAAGCTATCTGATGACCCTAAGATGTGTGTGCTGTGATGAAGTTAAAGGCCAGCCTTTACTTAACGCAATGAAGGGGGTCAGGAGATGTGAGAATCTGGGTGACCACAGCTCTTAGCATTTCTCTGCAAAGGAATCTGGGTAATAGGAAAGAGCTGGGGGTGGGTGGGTAATTCATTACTGCTGGGTGTATGCAGGCATCAGATAGTGCTAAATGAGTTGCCTCTCACTGATGTTACAGATACCCTTCAGTACCTCCCATCAGAAAATCAATTTCCTTGCAGAAGAGCTTTGGAGAAGGCTGAGCAACTTTCTTCTATTATGCTAAACAACCAGTCCCAGAAAGACACATTTTCCTTCCCAGGATGACCTCTACAAAAGAGGGTGCTTGTGGTCCTGCAAGCCACAAGTGTTTCCGTAACCTTTAAATCCAGCTACTTTTCCCATTTAGTTCACATCACCTGCTGTATGTAGATGGTGGCTGTTAAAATGCCTTTAAACGATAGGGAACAACTCTGGAAATTGCATTCACTGACTTCCACTGTGTGATGTCTAAATGCATAGGAGGAAATAGTTTTGATATTTGGATGTGTTTGACTGGAAATGACATGGCAGGGCAGGTCACTTTGAAGCTGGAATTCAGTGTGTACTGAGACGTGTACATGTGTTGTCCTTATGAACCTGCACTAGAGTTCTGTAACAGTAAATACCCTTCCCTGATTAATTTTCGAAAGGTTTCCCAGAGGTCAGAAAACACCACATCTGCCTAAATCACAATTACACACTGCTTTTGACATGACTGCGTAGCTTAAAACACAAATCTGATATTTTTCTTCTTGGCAGGAGCCTGAATTTCAGCAGTCTCCTCTCTGTCCTTGAAACCTGCACCATCAATAACAATTTCTGAGTTTACAAGCCTTAGTGCATTAAGTAATAGCGTATCCTGGCTTCTATAGCCATTCAAGATACCAAATTTTCATTTCTAAATTTTTATTTAGTAAAATTGATAGCAAGAGGTCTGGATTCTCATGGGCTCATAACAATAACCTAAGTTCTTGTGCCTTTTTTTTTTTTTTGGCATGAACCCAGGATATAAAATGGGTGTGAATGCACAGAACAGCACTAGGTTCAAGAGAGGTGGGCTTAAGCTGGTAATGAACAGGGGCTGTGTGACCTTGATAGAGCATCCATGCTCCCTCTGAGCTGGACCACCTTCTTGCTAAATGCCTCAGGGAGTCCCAAGACTAGGGTAGGTCAGGACTTTACCAGCATCAGTCTACCTTGTTCAGACACCAAGAGAAAGAGGCATGGAGCACCATGGCTCTACAGATGTTAAGACTTTTGCATATATATATATATATATATATGATCCTATTAAGGTTATTTCTCATAGGCTCTGATTTGTATCAAACTTTTTTTTAACAAATTGCTTATTTCTATTTCTAGTATCCTTGATTAGGTTTGTGAAGGCAGAGAGTCTAGCAGAAGGGAGACATCACTGGACCAGCTCTCTCTCTCTCTCTCTCTCTCTCTCTCTCTCTCTCTCTCTCTCTCTCTGTTAAGGATAGTTACCACATCTAGGAACTAAACTTACATACTTTATGTGTCACACAAATCCTCAAATCCCTCTAGTTAATTCTTTATTTGAGATCTTAGCTCTGAATTAACAAGCAGCTCATTTCTTAATAATGTTTTAAGGAAGGAATGGTTTATTTCTGCTCTAGTTGAAGGCTGCAGTCCATCATAGAGAGATATCAGGGTGGCAAGACCTTGAAGCAACTGACCACATCATACCTGCACTCGGAGTGAAGACTCTCGTCGCTCATTATTGATGGATGTCTAGAATCCTGGGACAATTATTTCCTTTCTCTTGTAAACAAAAGTTCCCAGAAAAACTGCATCTTGAAACCGAACATTCTACAAAGGCTGATCAACTGATGTGATTATGGAGAGTTTGGAATGTTGCAGGTCCAGAGCCTAATTTTATCTTGGGCCATCTTTAGCACCCTGTGATGGCTAATCCTGGTTGTCAACTTGATTGGATCTGGGATTAACTGAAATGAGAGCGATCTCTTGATTGGACCATCTGAACCTGGAAGACACACCCTAAATGTGGATGTTACCTTCTGATGGCAGCCTGTATAAAAGACCAAGGCAGAGGAGAGCACCAGGCTTCTTGCTGCTTGCCTTCTCTCTCGCTGGTGAGTTCGTCTTGCTGCTGTAGACTGAAGACTAGCTGATCTTTTGGAATTCGTCAGACCTTCAGCGCCAGATTGGGACTATGAGACATCCAGCCTTGTGGACTGAGCGACTACGGATTCTCAGCCTTTCCAGTGTGGTGCAGCCATTGTTGGACTACTCAGACTCTATCCTCTGAGATAAGCTGATAAATTCCAATACATATATATTCATCCTACCAGTTCTGTTTCTTTGGAGAACCCTGACTAGTACACCCCCCAAACTGCTGCTCCTTGCCCATCTCTGCTTCTGACCTAACACCCTATGACTAACAAACAAAAACCTTTTGAAAGATAATAACTTAGCAGATCACAGGTCCCAAGGATCAAAAAGCTAAGAATGTCACCAGAGAGCATCTAAGACCTCTGGTAAAACCCTGCTCCCGCCCACTGTGCTGTTACCCACCTACAAAACATACCCACCAACGTATTTGAAATGTGTCTTGATTTATGAGTTCCCTTTGATGTGCTACTATAAAAATTCCATAAAACTGTTATCACATTGGAACATGGAATTTGGGGTAACCTGAATCTGGTTCCCAGGTCATGGTGACTCATATTTGGCTCCAGAATAAACTCTCTTACCCCCTTTGAGGTGAGAGTTATGATTTGCCTCAACACTCTTACACAGTGGGTTGGGTGGCATCTTCTTCCTCCCCCAAAGATATAGCCATGCCCTAATTCTGAGAACCCAGGGGTCTCTGTTTATATAGTAAAGGGGTAAATGCTATCTCATGTAACCACACTGTAAGTGTTTGTCTCTTTGGGGAAAGCGGGCTTGTGGTACAATTAAGGATCTTTAACTGAAGAGCCTGCTCTAGACTATCAATGGACCAAAATGCCATGGTCAGCTTCATTGGCACCACAGACAGGGAGCTTTCCTATATGGACACTCAGAGAAGGTTTCACGATGATAGAGGTGGATGCTAGACTGATGTGGCTACAAACCAACGACTCCCAAGGATCTTAGCAGCCAGCAGAAGTCAAGGAAAGGGTTCTCCTTTAAAGCACTCAGGAGGCGCCAAACCCGCTGGCAGCAACTTCAGAACCTGGATGGAATTCTGACAGAACAACCATCTACTGTTTCAATTCACCCACTATGTGGTGATTATAACGGTCACCCCAGAAAACTAATCTAATCTCTGTTCAGAACTAATTGTGAAGAAAGAGCCGAGTCTCACCCATCTTTATAACTCAGTGACTATGTGATAGATGAATAACAAATACAATTTTTTGTTGTTTTTTGGGACCGGGTCTCCCTGTAGCCCCAGCTGGCCCAGAACTCACTATGGAGACCAGGCTGGCCTTCATCTTATAGAGATCTACCTGCCTCTGCATCCCCAGCACTGGAGTATCCCACCATGCCCAGCTAAGTTTTAAAATATAAATTCACAGTACAGCAGAGCACACAATAGATTTCGGGTTCTTTACACATAAATTGGGAGGTGCAAACAAAGATGGAAATAGCTTGCAGTTAAAGACTCAAAGTCTATTCAACATGAAGCCACACAGTTAAGAAGACTTGAAACTTAACCCTGTGTGTCTTAGCTATCAGCCTGTGTGTGTACTTGTGTGTGCAGGTACAGGTACCTGTGTATACATGTGTGCACTCTATCCAGGTGTACATGCAGTCTTTGTTTAAACATTTGTTTTTTTAATTATGTGGATGTGTGGGTAACTGTGTGTGGGTATGTGCACATGAATGCAGGTGCCATCAGAGACCAGAAGAGGGTGTCAGATTCCCTGGAGCTGGAACTTCAGGTGGTTGTGAGCTGTCTCACATGGGGCGGGAATTGAACACAGGTCCTCTGGAAAGCAGTATGTGCTGTTAGTCACCAGGCCATCTCTCCAGTCCCCAATCTTGCTTTCTACACTTCGACTCTCTGACCCAGCCAGACCAGTGCTGCAGGCACAGCTGGGGAGTGCTTCACACTCATTCACAAAGCTGCAGAAGGGAGAGTATTTCATTACAAACTCCATGAAGAAAACAAGTGGCTGGTGCGTGCGTGCGTGTGTGCGTGTGTGTGTGCGCATGTGTATCACAGGACTATTCTCTGAGCAAAACAGCTGCCATCTTCATCGTATCAGCTGTGCCTGCTTACAAGAGTCCGTCAGGAGTGGATCTGTGACAGCTGCCCCCAGGGAAGGAGGGAAGGTTGTTGGACTGTCCCCTGAGAAACCTGCCACTCCTTCCTGCCCTGTGTAAACAGTTCTATCCTAATTGCACATGGCCTTGACTCTCCAGAGAGGCCAGAGTATGTAGCTGGGGATGGCTAATGGAAGGGGCTCCATCTATGCGTTCACAGGGAACCATCATCCGTGCAATGTGGCTGTTTAATGTCATTCCTGCTCCTGCCCATAACCTGTCACCCATGCTCTGTGTGTAAGCTCAAAAAAAAAAAAAAAATCACTGATTCCCCAGGGCAAATATTAATGGAATTGCATTTTCATTTTTATTTGGGACCTTATGAGGAGGAAGCAGATATTGGTCATGTCTCCCCAGGGAAGAAATTCACACATCTGTGTGTGTGTGTGTCTGTGTGTGTGTGTCTGTGTGTCTGTGTGTCTGTGTGTGATGTGTGTGTGTGTGTCTATGTCAGCGTCTGAGGATGGCAAAGGGGTACAGCAGCTTTCTGTTCCTAGCCCCCACCTTCTGTGAGAATAAGGTGCGGAACGCCCTCTTTTCTAGATCTCAACCCTTAGTGATGTAGCCCTATTATTTCAGAAAATGAGGGATGAGCTTACCCCCACAGGAAGACATAGTACCCTACTCTGGGTACCACTGCCCACACTCTTATACAACAACTCCAAGCCCAACAGAGCCAGGCACTATAGATAGGGAAGGGCCTGTTAGCAAAACACTTGCCCCTGTTTCTGTATAAGGGAAAGTTGCTTTAGAAAGTAACTAAGACTGCTTCAGAAATACAGCATGTGGAGGTTTGTGTTTGAAAAGAAAAGCAGTTCCTCTGAAAAACAAAATCTACCCTGAGGCCAGGAAGGATCTGGTCTCTGGGCCTTCCATCCTACAGATCGGGAAGCGTGGCTCATGCGGGCTGACTGTGCTTCAAATGAACCATCCTGACTCCTCAGCAACTATTAGTTCTCTTCCTGCCACACTTCCCAGCTTCTTCCCTCTGCCCACATCTCCTGTGTCCCCTCTCCTCTCTGTGGCTCTTTGCAGTGAGTAGATTGGTGCAGGTCTTCTCCGTCTTCCTTAGCGGGCTGCCTCACACTAATGAAGTGCCATTTTCTACTAACAAGGCGATGATTATTCTCCCTCCAAGCAGGGTTTTCAGCAGCACAGGGTCCCTGCAGACCCTGCTGACAGGAGTCTTTCATTTATAAGTCGTCTGTCCTTTTAGTTTCAGGTAGCAATGAACAGCAAGCGCAGTGTTCTCATCCAGCCCACAGGACTCCTTATGTAATGTCCTTAGCCTACCTGACTCTGCCTTTCGGCTCAGTCAGCTGAATCCTGAGTCATCCCTCCCAGGGGTACCGGTGGCTGTGACAGAATGCTTGTCAGCACCCTTTACCCTGTGATGTCTCAGAAAGAACCAAGTGTCCACAAAAGGCTGAAGGGCCCGCACTGGCCGGTTTCTAAGCCCCCTGAGGTCTGCAGGGACCCTGCTGCTGAAAACCATGCTTTCCCACATGGAGAAACCAAGGGTATGTGGTTACGCTGCAGACGTACTGCACGTGAACTCATCACAAATGAAACGCTGCAGAAACATGGCTGTGCCTGTGCATTCTGGCTGTGTGCGTGTGCACACCTGGATTTTAATTTCTAAAAGGTTGAATGCCTAGCAAGGCTACAGGAGGCAACGGGGAACTCTCATTTCCTCACACAAACCTGTCTAACCCACAGTGGAGGGAAGAAGAAGGCAAAAGCCCCTACAGCCGGACACTTTGCCCAACGTGCTGGGCAGTTTTTCCAACCAATGATTATGTATTTGCTGTCTAAGATTAATCAGAGAAGTTAATGATGCCAAAAATTACATTTATAATCCAGTCTGAATACAGCTGTACTGCAAACTAAGTTCTAAGTCCTATTAAAGTAAATGGAATTAATGGGCTGTCGCAGGCAATCTTTAGATCTATCAGTTACTAATTAACATTCTTCTGTAAAGAACAGTTTGTGGTGAGGAAAGAATAAAACACACCTTAGTGATTGCCTTGGTAGAGCGTAAGCAGAGTTGTTAAGGGCAGAGCACAGCGGGGCCACTGAGCATGGATGGATGATGTGACGCAGGGTGTTGACACGGGAAAGCAAGAACCCTACGATTGGCTGTGTCATCAGTTACAAAAATTCTCTCTCTCTCTCTCTCTCTGTCTCTCTCTCTGTCTCTCTCTCTCTGTGTGCACGTGTGTATGTGTGTGTGTGTGTGTGTGTGTGTGTGTGTGTGTGATGTTTTACACAGTCACAAATGATCCCTGCTAAGGATGGCCTTTCCAAGGGAACTGTCCACTTCAGCTAAAATGCAAGAACAGGGGTGGTCTCGCTGTAACACAGGAAAGTGAATTAACCACCCAGGAAATGAAAAAGGCACGTAGAAGCTGCTTTTGGTAGAAAGCCCAGAGGTCTCACTTAGGGCCACAAGGCAACTAAAAGAGGGATAAGATCCTGGACTCTCTGACTTCATCTGGTGCTTGTCCCCTTCAGGTTGGGTCACCTGCTAACCTCTGCACGTAGGCATGCTTGTTACAGAGAGTCTGTCTAGCCTAACTCCCAGGACTTTCGTGGGAATGGTACCAAGATAAGACTTGTCCTGAAGTCACCTTGGACTCCAGGAACTTCCTAGATGACACAATTATCCATAGTGATAAGGATGTGCCCTGAAGTACAAAGAACCATCTGAGACCAGATTCATCCTGTCAGGTGCTGATGGCCATAGCAGCTCCTCGAGACCACTTGGCAGAGCCAGAGCTGAGGCAGGATTAACCAGAACACATGGTGACCAGTACGGCTGGATGATGGCTACTTCTTGCCTCTTGCCCCAATCATTCCTCAATTTTAACGGAAAGCTCGGGACGGACCCTGAACAGGCTTGAGGTCACTGGACTCTTGATCAGCGTCTCTTCTCAGCGTGATCCACACTGAGCACCTCTCTGTCCTCTTTGCTCCATCCTTTGCCTCTTTAATGGGTGCACTGGAGACATTTGAGGGCTGCAGCTCAGCCTGTGCTCTTAAAATCTCTGGTATTAGAAAGATGAACAAGATGAACCATCTCCCAAGATGCTTAAGCCTTAGAGATGCTCTTATGTCTGCTGTTCTAATGTTAATTTGAAGTCTTCTTTTCAACACCCCCCCATGTGTTTCTTCTCAACTTGGTACCCAAGGGAAAGTATATTCCATTTCTCTAGACTTGAACCATGCTATTTTTGTTATGCTGTTCTTACCTTAGCGCAGGCATGTGCTGTGTTGCATTACAATCCCAAAGAAAGTCATGTCGCTCATAAGAGGGACAATTTCTTATTAAGAACATCATGAATTTCCACTCATTTTTTATTACTTATAAATTGATACTGGATATCATAAAATCACCCTCAGGTCTTATCATAGACAAAGCTATTGTGATGAAAATAAAGAACGCACTGAAAAGCACTTTAAAAAGAATATAAAGCCAAGAGCAATTGACCTCAAAACTGCAATGTCCTCGATTTGCTGTGACCCAAATGGTTAGCAGAGATTCCAAGGAGATCATTTGTTTACAAACCTGCCAGATTCGCCTGGCTTGCCTCTGTCAGTTAGCTGCACACTGAACATCACACAGCAGAGGGATGACTGAGTCTTTGAGGGGCCAAATGATGAAGAAGCCAAGGTCTGAGCTTTCAGTAGAGAGATGAAGGTTAAAACCCTAACGTTAGCACTTATCAGCACAGGACGGCTGAATACTCCATTTCTGTTCCTCCTTGGGAGGCAAGAGCTCAACCTGCCTTTTCCTCCAGAGACACTACAATGTTCAAATCTTCACTCCAGACTACAGACAGTGACATCTTTACATAGGTAACTTAATTCTGGGTGTTGAATTCAGTCCCCACATATAGCTGAAGGTATCTTTTAAATTTCTCTTGGGCATGATTACTTGTTAGCTTTTAAATTTACAATAAATGTTGTTTGTTTAAACCTCATCTACTTTGATCGGGGCTCTAATGCTTTCCAGGCTGGGCTCATTTTAACTAAGATTTATGTTGGTGAACTCACTTGCTTGTTCTTTCTAAATGATTTATGTGAACGCTCCAAGCAGAATACACAGGCAAAAGGGAATTGCAATGTAAGAAGTTGGCCCAAATGGAAAAGAAAGTAGTGATTATCTATTTCCCCTCAATTTGTCACTGAAACAAAGTAATGCTAAGATATTGCTTCCCAGCTAGTGAAACTCCGATTTCCTGTTGTTACGGGCAGGAGCACTTGTTTGGGGACAGGAGCGCAGGTTTCACCCTGGTCTCCCTCATTCACAGGGATGAATTATCACTGACACTGAGACTTGGGATCAGTTCCTCATCTGTCTTTAAAAACAACCCAGAGCTAAGCCCATGGGGTTGTTCTGGAGTTGGAAGTGCGGGTGATTAGGAGCCTCCTGATACAGGTCAACTCAGGTCCCCTGCAAGGGCAGTGTGTGTTCTTAGTCACTGAGCTGTCTTTCCAGCCCCTGTTAATAACATTTTTATTACACATTACTAACAGTGCTCAGGGAAAGAAAACCAGGACTAAGCACGTGACCACAGACTGCTGCAAGGCACCTGGACAATTGCTGCTTCTCTGCAGAACCCATGACCCAATGACACTCACTTGATGCCATGTCATGACTAGCTAGCTAGGACACTTTGTTGCAAATATAGACCAATAAAACTTTGAAAAGATGGCTATTTAAGGGTTTGAAGTAAGAAACAGGTTAACATATACGCCCAGGACTAGGTGACATTCCTACAGTTGAACCTCTACAACTAAGGCTCATGGAACATAGTGGAACAAGGGGTAGAGAGAAAACGAACGTGTCCCTCAGCTCTCACCAGTAAAGCTTCCTTATACAACAGAGTGCGACATACACGGAAGGTAACAACTGCCCAAGTTTTAAAGAATAAGAAACTACAGAGTGTGTGTCCCTGGATGGGACTGCTGCATGGAACCTCACCCACCCACACAGCTCAGGAAAGAGGGGGCAGAAAGACTGTAGGAGCCAGGGCTGGTTTGTGAACACAGGGAAGCAGAGGCTTTCAGGCCACTGGGAGCTGCACATGTGAACTTGTGGCAATGGTGGCATCGGGCACAGGACCCAGGTCAACTCAGTCAGACAAGGGCCCAGAGGGAAGGAGAGAGATGGGTGGCAGGCTGACTGTAGACTGAGAGATGTTGGAGACTGGTTGCTGCTGGGTGGAGGAGCGTATGCCTTGCCCATGATCTCTAGATGGATTGGACTCCTGTGGATGAATTTGCACTGAAGGCAACTGGATGCAAATGCTTGACTGGAAAGGACTTACTTATGTGTGGCAGAGTACATGGGTTTTGGTAGAGGGACGGTGGGGGATAGATGGAGGATGGGTCTGGGTTTGATTGAAAATTATTGTTGGAGAATACAGAAACTCAATATATATATTTTTTAAAGAATGGGCTGAAAGAAAAGGACAGGCTTCTTGATGACTGACCTGAGGTAATCAGTTTCTTCAAAGATGCATAGGACTGGAGCACATGGCAAGCCACAACTGACATGAAACTAAGGGAAGAGAGGCAGGAGACTGCTCAGGTCGGCTCAATCCTGTTCCACACATAGACTGCTCAGGTCGGCTCAATCCCATTCCACATGCAGACAGTCAGAAATGTTGAATGTATCGAAACCAAGAGATGCCATCTCTCATAATGTGCTGCCACCACAGCATGGTTTGGCCCTGTCCTGGGAGCTGCCTGCCTTGGAGAAGCATCCTTCCAACCGACAGCTTGCACGGTGACCTACAAATTAGCCCAATATTAAGTACTGGCATTGTAGGAAGTAGATCCTTTCTTGCTCTTTTCAAAAAGCACCGTGATAAAAGAAACAATCCTACTTCCAGCCAGACACATATATAAAAGGATGAAAATATGTGTTACCTGAATTGGGAAAGATTTGGTTTCTTTTAGACCAACAGAAATCTGGGAATTAATCATACCCTGCAAATTTATAATGACTACGGGAAAACTTTGGATTGGTACAGATCCAGGCAGCTGGGAAGCAGCCTTCACAGAGAAGTTCACAGAGAAACCTTGAGTCACTCCCCAGGAAGAAAATAAGTAACAATCCCCAAAGCTCACCCATCAACCGCAGCAGACCCAGCTCCACCCAGGTGGGCTTAGTGATGCCTATTCCAGGAAAGACAGCACCAGTGGCAAATGGGTCCCCCTGAAGGGTGTGGGAAGACGGTCCCGCTGCAGCGGTCAAGCAAGCTGTCTCCTCCTTATGAGCTGAAGCCAAGTTGGAGTCCCTTAACGAACAGACGTAAAAATTTCCTCCACTAAAGAGAGACCTGAATATCCATCTAACCCACCCTCAGTTGTGGGCTGTGAAAGGGAAGATAAAGATTCTATAAGAATCAATTAACAGGAATATTTTTCATAATAGGAAATAAAAATAATGTATTTTCAGAATGTTTGTATATCTCTCAAATACATTCTTAGGCCCAGTTTTAAGGGTAAATTATTTATAATGTGGGCTGACCATATTCCATCATCATAGCCCATGAGGGAGGAGAGAAAGGACTCCCACAAATTCCACAAGCTGTCCTCTGACCGCTACATGTAAGCCATAACACACCTCCCAATGCTTCATATGCACACAATTTTTTAAAACATAGAACATATCAAGTTAGATTAAAACTGATTTTTACAAAATGATTAAAAATACTTGATGGTTGAACAGTCAATAAAATAGTAACGATGTCATGTTTGGCAATTTAATATGAAATGTCCTCACAAAGGCTTGTGTGTTTGAACATTTGATGCCCAGCTTGGGGTGGGCCTTGAGGTTGGACCTAGCTGGGGGAAGTGAGCCACTGGGGGCCAGCCTTAGGTTTACTTAGCCCAGCCCCACTTCCTGTCTTTGCTCTCTAGCTGCAGATGTCCTGTGACCAGCCGCCTCACTCTTCTGTCTCCTGACTTTCTGCCTCAGTGGGCTCTATGGCCTCAGGTAATCCTTTGTGGAAATGCCTTACGGAGAGATCCAAAGGTGGGACCCATGAGTGGCCTGGGTGCTGCATAACCCAATCCAGCTGACAATGAAACCAAGCTCAGCAGTGTCTGCTCTGTTATAAAGCTCAGCTCCCAGCAGCAAAATGCCCTCCAAACAGTTGCTCAAGTGCCCTCCTCTTAGACAAAACTGCTAGCAGATTTCTCTAACCCTTCACAGGTAGCTATAGAAATACACACGCATTCATTGAACATTTGAACTATTCAAGAGAACGAATGCTATTTGACTGCATCAGGAGAAACGCCTTGTCTCACAGTGCCAAATTTAGTCCCTTGGAAATGGCAGACTTGAGTTCTCATTTTGCCCATGTTGATGATTGAACGAAAAGGCACACAGCTTGTATTCCTGTGCCGTCCACACCAGGGGCACTAGCTCAGTGAGATTATGTAAATTCAAATGGATTTAAACCCATAATCCAACCCCATGCTCCACAGAAACATGTGATGAGGGGCCACCGGCTTGGATATGCACAGAACGTCCGGGTTCTTAGTCACTGAACGTGGGACCAGGCAAGACAACCCATGTCCCTCCACCCTCCTTTCTTTTCCAACTTCTTCTAGTTACCATTCGAGTTAAGCCTCACCACTGGTCGAATACTTTCCACAGTGTATTTCTGTCCATTGTAGAACTGCCTTATGATATCAAATGGCACAGTGCCAATTTTAAAGGTTAAAGTAGAGGGAAATTAAACACATTGCCCAAAGGACTCAAACCCAGGTGGCTCTAGTCCAAAGCTCGTTCCAAAATGCTGTGATTGTATCAAATTGTCCAAGATACTCCACCGTCAGTATCTATCAGTTGGTCTCATCACAGTCCTTCCAGATGTCTTCTGTGCATAAAACAAGATGATAAGTAGTGCGGTATGAATATAACCCACCTCCCATTGGTTCCTGTATCTGAGTGCTTGGTCACCAGCTCGAGATGCTGTTCAGGGAGGTTGTGGAATCTTTAGGATACAGAACCTGGCTGGGGAGGAACAGCATGGGTGGCGTGGGGGCTGCCGAGGTTTTATGACCTGAACACGCTTGCGCTCTGCGTGTCCTGAGTGCCAGCTGCATTTCCTGCTCCTTCAACTACGCTTTCCTGGCTCTTCCTATATTTTTCCACCATGATGGACTCTATCTTTCTGGAACAATAACCACACTAAACCTTTCTCCCCTAACTTGTTTTTTGTCAGGGTATTTTGTCACAGTGACAGAGAAGAATCCAATGCCATGAGGGGTAAAGCAATTGCCTCAGACTGCAGCGGACGTATGCCATGAAGTTCGGCGTACATATTACCACAGTCTTCACAGAAAGTCCATGAAGTGAACACAGAACGTGAACATTCCTCATTCATCTCAGTGGGAGGAGATGCTGGCCCTGAGGCAACGTGAGGTTCTGAGCTGGGACCTTCCGTCCTAATCTCCTGGGTGTGTTCTGAGCTCATTCAGGGTGCAGCTCCCAGGGGCAAGATGACACACAGAAGCTTCTTCACTTAACCCACAAGATCCCAATATCTTTGGTTCTGAAAATATGCCCATGTGTCTACACATACACATGAACACACATAAAACAAATGTAATCAAAGTTCATCATGAAAAAAAAAGACCTTTAGTAACTGCCTAGCTCACTTCTCAGCATGCGAGTACCACATTAATGCTTCATCAAAACGGATCGTCTTGGAATGTTTAGCAGGTTTTTTTCCCCCCTCTGTACAGGGTTTCCCTGTAGCCCCAGTTGTCCTGAACCTCACTATGTAGACCAGGATAGCCTCAATTTCATAGAGGTCCAACTGTCTCTGTTTCTAGAGTGTTGGGATTAATGGTGTATGCCATCATGACTAGTTTCATTGTTATCGGTGGTAGTTGTTTGAAGGCCGTTTAGTTCTAAAAGTTGAACTTGAGTCATTGAATTAAGTGTCCCCAAAACAGGAAATTAATTTTGTCTGTAGGTCAAGACAGAATTCCTAGCAGCTATGAAATGGCCTTAACCACGCTTTTGCCATTGTGTGCCACATACGTTGTGCATACATTGTGTGCAAAGAGGTATTCTGGCCATTGGTGATTACAAAATCAAAATAGTCCTCAACCCTGAAAAATGTCAAAAATGCTGAGTCCTACAGGACAACCCTTTCAGACATGATTTAGTTCTTTATGTTAAAATAAGCACAGGGCTGGAGAGATGACTCAGTGTTTACTGCACGGGCTGCTCTTACAAAGGACCCAGGTTTGAGTCCCAGCACCCAAATGGCAGCTAACAACCTTCCATAACTCCAGTTCCAGGGAATCCAATGCCTTCTTCTAACCTCTTCAGGCATTGCATGACATGGGTGCACTTATATACATGCAGGCAATACACATAAAATAAAAATAATAAAATATTAAAATAAATTAATATGCACATTCATGTCACTAGCATGAAAATTGCTTGTGTGGTTAATGAATAGCAAAATTACACGCATACAAAAATTGTTTTAAAGTAAATATCTTGGGCCATTAAGATAGCTACATGGGTAAAGGTGCTTGCCACAAAGACTGACAACCTGGACTCGGCTCTAGAGCCCACAGGATCCATGCATAGATTCAACTCTCACAAGCTGTTCTACATACACATACACAAATTTAAAATTTTAAAAGGTAAAATGAATACTTTATAAATGCTTCTTTGACATACCCATTTTGTAAACCTACATAGAGGACACTGCAAGATTTCTTGAGTGAGAAAAGACATGTAAGAAGCCGTGGTTTAGGTGAACCGCTTGTGTAAAAGGGGGAGAAATGTAAATAGAAAAGAGATCCTCTTCATTCCTCTAACACTTGATCTGCTCCTTTCTGTAAAAGTCAGGTTAAGTCAACAGTGGCTGCAATTCCATACCAGGGCTTAGCTGTCTGGTCTGGGATCTTCCTGGTAACTCAGGGTCCCTGATGGCCACAGATTTCTTTCTGGGAAGAAGCCATAGGGTCTCAGCTGTTACAAGGGGCTGGAGACATAACGTACAGGGAAGGGCACTTGCTGCCAAACCTGATGACATGTGCTCAAGCCCAGGGCCCAGATGGTGGTGGAAAGAGAAAATGGACTCTCACAATGTGTCCTCGGTTTCCACTCTCATACCATGGAAGCACATGTGTGCTTACATACATACACACACATAAATACATACTTTCATACATACATATAAAACATGCAATCAATTATTACAAGGCCCTAGGCAATCAATGCAGGTAAATAAAGATGTGAACAGGAGTGTTGTTCTGACCAGTGGTCACAGTGGCAGCACCGAGTAGGTGTCGTGGAAACAACAGGTACACACCCCTCCCCTCAAATATATGTGACGTTCTGTCCAGCTCCATGATTCTATGACTCCATGAACATGCTTTCTAGTCAATGAACAGAAGGAAGGAAGGAAGGAAGGAAGGAAGGAAGGAAGGAAGGAAGGAAGGAAGGAAGGAGGGAGGGAGGGAGGGAGGGAGGGAGAGAGGGGGAGGTAGGGAGGAAGGGAGGACGTATGTTCCCTTACCCACAAGCACTGTATAATACAATGGACAGAGATTCCGTATGTTTTGTTGTTCATGTTGGTCTGGTACCCTGTAGAGTCACACTCTTGGCCTGTCCTATAGACTTATTAAAAGTTTCTGTATGTCAGGGCTTGGCAGATGGTTTTCAAATCCCTAGAACCCCTGAGAAGCCAGGTAGACAGATCCCACCTATAATCTGAACACGTGAGAGGCAGAGACAGGGAATCCCGTGGGGTGAGCTAGCTAAGGAGACTAGCCAGGAGCTGGGAGCTTGATTTCAGGGAGATCCTGCCTCAGTAAATGAAGTAGACAGCAAGGGAGGGCTGTGCCTGAGGTCAACTTTGGCCTGCACACATATAGCCACATACATCTGCACACATGCATGTACGCACATATGAACACACATGCACACATGTCAAACAGAAACACACCCACAAAAGTTATGTGTTCAGTCATTATCTGTGGCAGGAGATCCAGGCAAGTCTAGCATTGCTTCTCCAAGCTTCTCAGCCACATATGTTTGGAAGTGCAGAGGGGGCTGGCAATTGGCAGTAATTCCACACACAGACACCCTGTAGAAGTCTCCTGATGTCTTTCTTCTGGTCTAAGTGTCTATGAACAGGCTAGACAGCTCCTTCTTAAAGTTCAAGAAGGCTAAAAGCACATACACATCCCATGTTCTGGGTTTCTTACTCATTCTGAGCGTGAAAGGGATAAAAACATGGAAAAGACTATCTGGTCAAGGATGAAAACCACCCACGACTGCCCAGGCCCGGGCCTTCTTCCCTCCCCATTCCTTCCTCCCTCCTCCTTCCTCCCTCTTTCTCTCTGTCTCTCCTTCTGTCCTTCCTTCTCCTCCTTCTCCCCCCACCTGTCCTACTACTTTCTCTCCTTCTATAAACTACAAGCATTTGGGGGATTTCCTCCTTATTCACTGACTTACTTACTAACTTATTATTGGACAGTCTCTCCCTGCAGAGCCCAAGCCAGTCTTACGTTCGGTGTCCCTCTGCCTTAGCCTCCTCAATGTGGGATTATAAGTACTTGCTACCACACTTGGTCTCAAGTTTCCTTCTAAAAGGCTGGCCTCAATCACCAGCAAAAAGACGGGCAGCGATCATGGGGTCTATTCGTTGAGCTCTTTCCAAGCAGCTCCCGCTCCTCACTCAGTTTTAGAAACAATAGCACAGAATCCTACTGTTTTTGAACCTCTAAGTCGTGGATTGAGCAGAAAGACGTAAAGTTGGACCAGGCTGTGCCGGTTCTCCCAGGACGAATCTGATGGAATTCTATCCTGACATCATCTCAGAGACATTTGCCAGTAGCAGAGAGGAGCCCCATGACAACATTTGCTGCAAGGACGCAATTAATTATTCATCATCTGACCAGTGTTTTCTGTGGGAACGCCCAAGAAAATGCCCCTCCTTTTCCTTCCCGCGCTCTCCACCCCATCCTAGGAGGAAGGTTACATAAAATTATCATAACCACTTGCAACAGGGAAAAAGAAAGTTATAAAGTATAAGAACTTTCCCTGTAATTATTTATCTGGTAAATGGTAGGCCTGGTATTCAGAATTTCAGCCTGAATTTACCAAAGTGTAATTCTACTTTGGAGACCTCTGATATCTTTGACACCAACACACTTTTATGCTTAGGGCTAAAAATCCCTAAGTGATTCTTTTTTTGAGCCTCAACTTACTGGACTCCAAAACAGTTAAATATCCTTGAGTATATTCTGAAGAGGTATTTGAATGTTTGATGGATATTGTAATCTTTCTGCTTATCAGAAACGTTCCATTCAAGTTCCCTCCACTGTCAGCACATCACAATCTCCATCCCCAGTACCTGCTGAGCAACTATTTGTTAATCACTATATGAGAGGGTTACTTTGTTAATATACCCTAAAAGGTAGGTAGGTATTGTGAATGCCTCCATTTCACACCTGAACTAGAAAAGAGAAAGATGAAGTAATTATCCCAGCCACACACTTAATATGTGGTAAAGATGAGTTAAAAACCCACATAGTCAGGATTGAAGAAATGGCTCAGTGGTTGAGAGTGCGTCCCGTTCTTCCAGAGGACCTGAGTTCTGTTTCCAGTACCCATGCTGAACAGCTCACAACTGCCTATAACTGTAGCTCCAGGGACCCAGTGCCCTCTTCTGGCCTCTCTGGGTACCCATACACACATGTACATATCTACACACACACACACACACACACACACACAATTAGAATTAAAATAACGTTTAAAAATCCAAATAGTCTATCAAGTTTCACAAAAATATCCTAGGGAACAACCCTTTATTCTAGATACAAAAATGTTCTAAGGAATATTTCCTTTTAGTGTTTTTTTACTAAACACATGAAACCTCACCATACATAGATATATATACCTTTGGGGTGTGGGGTGTAGTGAGCATCAGTGTGTATTGTAACAACCTGCTTTTCTACAGGATTCAGCAGAAGGCTGGCTCAAATGGCATCTGGCAACCTACTTGTCTCCTTGCCCACATGGTCATGTACATCCAGGATTCTCTCACATACCTCTAGTACGTCATCCTTAAACTACACAGACGAAAGCCTGAAACTTCCTATAAGACACATCCACACAGCAGACACACGCTCCCTCCTCATTCCTTTCTCTCTTAACCCACTGTTGAGAATTTGATGAGTTTGGAATCAAGCAAAGAAAGACTGCTAGAAATCCCACGTTTGAAGGAAATGCCATCTTTAACTCCAAGGAAATCAGCAGAGAGAAGCTCAGTTTTCCCTTTTCAAACTAGTGGTTCATTATTTCTCTCATCAAAAACACAAAGTGATATCATGTTTGTTCAAAATGTCCATGGTGACCTGGGCAGCCTAAAGCCCATCTCAGTCTCAGTTTTTCATCAGCTTTTAGAAAATATTTAATTTTATTATTTAATTTTATGTGTAGGAATGAGGGTACCGCCTGCACGCAAGTGCACCCGTGTTGTGCAATGACGGGGAGATCAGAAGAGGGTGTCAGATACCCTGGAACTGGAGTTTTTGACAGTTGTTAGCAGCCATGTAGGTGCTGGGAATCGAACCCTGGTCCTCTGTAAGAGCAGCCTGTGCTCTTAGTTGCTGAGTCATCTCTCAGGCCCTTTCTTTAGTTTTAAAGATGGACATCAAAAGGAATTAAAGGATTTCCAATATTCTGTATTCCAATTTGCAGCTTTTTTTTTTAACTAACTCAGGATTTGAGATGAAAGAGAAAGCTTCCTGAGATGGGGGTTATAAAAAAAAAAAACAAAAAAATACAAGGATCCCCTGTAAGCGTTAGGGTAAACACTGCATCGATAGAAACACATCAAGGTCGTTTTTTTAAAGTTTATTATTTTTATTTTATGTGTATGTGCGTATTGCCTGCATGTAGGTAAGTGCACCGTGTCGTGCAGTGCCCGTGGAGGACAGAAGAAGCTGTCGGATCCCCTGGAACTAGAGTCATGGACAGTTTTTAGCTGACATGTGGGTGCTGGGATTCGAACCCAGGTCTTCTGCAAGAACAACCAGTGTTCTTAACTGCTGAGCCATCTCTCCAGCCCCAGAAACACATCGTGGTCTTGAATAACAAATAACCTCTTCCTTGTAAGTGTTCGGAGTTGTAGAAGACATCCTTTTTAATCTAGAGTTGTATAAAACCACATGCATTTTGTGAATGTATGGTATGCTACATTCATGGATTTCCAATACAGAGCTCTCCCCTTCACCAGTACTAAGGAATTCCACACATGAACCAGGCACTGTTGTGGGAAGGAAGACAGACAACCCTATTGTCACAGAGATTACCGACTAATCTTGGAAGAGACAGTTAATTAAACATGGATATGAACTTACAACCCAGCTACCCATAAAAGCTTGTATCGACAGGTGGAGAGATGATGACAAACAAACGATTATGTGAAATGTCATCAGATTTGGGTCCACATCATGAAGAGAAAGACACTAGTTCTAGGCAGGAGAGAAGGCTCACAGGGAGCTCCTGCAAGCTGGTTGGTTTTAACTACATGTGACCAATTTCAGACTGGTATCCTCAATCTCTTCATTCATTGAGCTTATACCCTTAGTTTAAACTCTTGGGAAACACGTTGAATTTTTACTTACTTCTCATGCTGAGTTTTGTCAATTCAAAACAATTCTGCAGGAAATGCATTAAGCAATTTATAAAAGAATGCAGTTAAGAGGGACAGGGCAATAAACAGCATCTTGCTTGGGGAGATTGAACGATAGCACACGATATAAGTGGGAGCCTCAGAGTGTGTTCCATAACGAAGGGAAGTAGAGGAAGAAGACACAAGAATCTATCTTCAGATTCGCTCGACATGGACTGACTGCTGTTTCTCCCTAAAGTGTGGTGCAGCACGGATCATCTCTGTGGATTGGATGTGACAAAACTGAGGAAAATAAAATAGAAACTATTGTTTAGTGTGAAAATTGAAGTTACGTTCTATCAGGCAAATTGAAGCCCAGAGAAATTAATTTCACTGCGTCTCATCAGCTGTGGTAACATAATAGCGGAGGCGTATGTTCTATATCTATTTTACTAATTTATTTAATGGATTCATACATAGGCAGGTTACTCTTGCATATTTAGTTCAGCTGCAATTATTTCAACAAATAATGTGACTAAAATGAAATGTTAAAAACTTACTTGAAATTGAAAGCCAGGTACAAAAAAAATCTTAAAGTCAATACACTCACAGAATTGTCAATATTTTACCTATGTGAGCTTGGTTGGTAAAGGAAGAAGAATAAAATGCTCTTAGTTTGGTCTTTTACAATATGAGAGAGAAGTTACATCATTAAGGTGGGACTCGTTTTTTATTTTGCTTTGTGAAGATTATTCTATTATCTTGAGTAACAGGTGGCTGTAGGGTTTAATTAGGTGGAGTCAGATGTATGGACATGTCGGGATGATGGATCTTTAAACAATGCAAACGTAGAACAAGTAACTTAACAATAACACATTAAACAAAGAGTAAGGAGGTGGGACAAAGAAAAAGAGACCGTAGTGTATCTCCTACTGGACCTGGCTAAATCACAATAAACCCTTCTTATCACGACCTACACAGCAACCAATATGACGGTGCACTCCTGGAAAATCCAAAACTCCAGAGGTGGGAGCGAGAGGATCAGGAGTTCAAGGCCAGTCATGGCTACATGTCAAGTTTATGGCCAGCCTGGATTACATAAGACCCTATCTAAAAACCAACCAACCACTGTTACAAAGACTTTCTGCCAAGGATTCTTTTCAAGTTATTCAGAATGTTAGTTTCGAACTCTCTTGAATTCAATGAGGATTTTCAAATTGCACACTAAGTTACTAATCAATAAGATCAGTAAGATCTCTATGGTGGAGGTTTCAAAATCATATTCTTGCAATATTTTAGTGAACAGGAGTTATCAAGTATGCAGCTGTGTGTGTGTGTGTGTGTGTGTGTGTGTGTGTGTGTGGTGTTTCTGCCAACTCCCTCTCCATAATGTGACTGTTGAATTATTCATGACTTAGTGATAGCCCTAACTAGTCTATGATCTTATATTTCAACATTGCCCTTGTTAATGTTTACAGCCAGGAACACAGCAGCGAAATAAAGGAAATAGAAGGAAAAGTTAGCTTTTCCTCTCTGTACTGAAATAAACCATAAAATCTGTCACAAATGACATTGTATCAAGGTGTAAACTACACTGTGTGTCATACGTGTCTGTTAAATATTTTATTTATTATTTTTATTTTATGTATATGCATGTATTGCTTGCACGTAGGTAAGTGCACCCCTGTCGTGCAAAGCCTGCAGAAGACAGAAGAGGCTGTTGGATCCCCTGGAATGGCAGTTAAGGACAGTGGTTAGCTGCCATGTGGGTGCTGAGATTCAAACTCCGATCTTCTGCAAGAACAACCAGTGTTCTTAACCGCTGAGCCATCTCTCCAGCCCCCACACATCTGTTACTTCTTATAAAACCTAATAAATTTTCAGTATTAACCTGGAGAAGGACTTATCCAAATTTGTATTCCCATTTTCTCCAGTCAGTGTAAGAGCAAACACATTAACACATCACATACTTCATTTGGAAGGACAAAGACTAAGTAACATTCTATTAATTTCCCCTGTTAGATAATGCAAATTAACATTGTGGTTAAATTGCATTTTTATTGGTCTGATATTTTCTTAGCATGCAGGTGAGCAGTTAATCAACCTGCACATAAATAAGTCAGTTATCTTAACCTAATATCTTCCTTCAATGCAGTCTATGATTTAAGACTGTCTAGTTTTTTTTCAATTATTTTGAGGGCCATTAAATTTTTCTTTTAGATTTTACTTCATGGAGACACAAAAACTGTCATTTAGAAGAAATGTTCTTTAAAATTAAAGACCCAAGTATGAGTACATTCAATTTCAGCCACCTGCTTTTGACAAAGGGGCCAAGAACATTCACTGGAGGAAAGACAGCTTGTTCAGCAAATGGTGCTGGACCAAATGGATCAAAGACCTCAATGTGAAGCCTGAAACTCTGATACTGTTAGAAGAAAACATTGGCGAATAACCTACAAGATATAGGTGTAGGAAAGGATTTTCTAAATCTGGACATCAACTGCCCAGGAAACAAGGTCAAGAATCAACAAATGGGGCCTCATTAAACTAAACAACTTCTGTACATCAAAAGAAGCAATCAAGGAAGTGAAAACCCACAGAATGAGAGAAAATCTTCACCAGTGACATGTCCGACAGAGGTTTAACATCCAGAATATATAACAAACTCAAAAAACAAAGTATCTGAAAAGGAAGTAACCCAATTAAAAGATGGGCTAAGGAACTGAACAGAGTTCTCAAAAGAAGAAGTAAAGATGGCTAAGAAGCATCTTAAAAGGTGTTCAACATTGTTAGTAATCAGGGAAATACAAATCAAAACCACTTTAAGATTTCATCTTGCCCCAGTCAGACTGGCTAAGATCAAGAGAACAAATGATACCAAATGTTGGAGAGGATGTGGGGAAAGGGGAACACTCGTCCACTGCTGGTGGGGCTGCAAACTTGTTCAACCCCTATGGAAAGCAGTGTGGAGAACTCTTAAAAAACTACAAATGAACCTACCATTTGACCCAGTTATACCACTCCTTGGCATACACCCAGAGAACTCATCCTATTACAGAGACACTTGTACATCCATGTTTGTTGTTCTTTTCACAGTAGCTAAGAGATGGAAGCGACCTATGTGTCCCTCACTTGATGAGTGGATAATGAAAATGTGGTTCACTTATACGATGGAGTTCTACTCAGCAGTAAAGAAAGATGAAATCATGAAATATGTAGGTAAATAGATGGAACTAGAAACTGTTATACTAAGTAACACAGGCTCAGAAAAAAAAATCGACTATGTTCTCCCTCATATGTGGATCCTAGCACCAAATCCTTATAACTGAGTATGTATCCAGACATAACTACAGGAACCAGGATGATGAAGAGGAACCATGGAAGTAAAGGAAAAGAAAGAATCTAAAAGAGAACAGTAGAAAACAGATGTTAACAAGCGAGAGATGGACAATAATGGGGTTATTTTTGGGGGGGAAGGGTATACAAGGAACCTAGGGGATAATGGGAAAGAAGGAGCTCAAGAGAGGTGGGACCACAGGAGAAGGGTATTATTAAGGGAGAAATGGGAGAAACGGGGGCACCTTAAATGGGGAAACCATGGTGGAAGGGTTAGACAATGTGAGAGATAAACAATGCCTAGCTAGTTTTAGAAAACCAGAGGGAACCATATTAGGCCAACAACCTACTGACAAATTATACATACAACCAGATCAAAGAATGTAATATACGCCCAGGCAAGGTTTATCTGAGAGTGTTTGGTCTTTGACCAAGCTCTTTCTACATGGTATAGGGTAATTAAAAGTACCAGACTGGTGGAACTAACCTTCTTGGATGTTTAACACAAATACTTTGATGCCTATACTAATTTGGTCAGAGGGACATAAAGGACAGTTTTGCTCCTTGCCCTCCTAGGTCGACTATTTCCAGGGGACTATGAGCATCTCTCAAAATGTCCTGTAATTGTGGTGAGTCACCTGTCCTCTTGAGCAAGGAGGCCATGGAGACCATACCAGATAGACCTGAACCAGTGTCCAGTTTATAAAGAGGAGGGTCAACACAGAGGAAACATTTCCTCCATGCTTCCAAGTGAAGCCAGCCAAGGTCAGGTAGGATCTTTCACTTATCTTCACATAGGTGGAACTGGCAAAATAAAGGAGCCAGTGGCTCCTCCCAAGCCCATGTGACCCCTGAGGAACAGATCCACAAACAGCCTTAAGAGTAAAAAATAAATGGTTTATCAAGGCCAATTCTATGGCCTTAAACACCCAAAAGGAAAGTACAACCAAAGATTAAAGGGGCCAATATAATATTTTAAGAGTCCATATGTAT
>NW_008338533.1:5720871-5721298 GCF_000622305.1 Nannospalax galili | reverse complement strand
AGCAGACCTCAATCTTATCTAAAGGAATATTGACAATTGATTGCTGCTAGACGAGGGACAGCTCATCTTCCTAAAACAAGGCTCTCTGGATGGGCTGACTAGATTCAGCAGATGGACAAGCACTGGGGAACGGCTGGGGGTGTTGACAACACAGTGGACAGTAACAGGGATGACAGAGTATGTGCACTCCAGTGGGGGGGGGGCTATGGGAGGGTGCCATTTGGGAAGTGGGTATATAGATGAGTAAGACTTTGTGGGCTGTTCTGTATGATATACACACAGAAAAATAAAAAAATTAAAGAAAAAAGACATATTTGAGGAGGAAGCATAAAAATTTACTTCATGTTAAATAGTAGAGGTGATAAACATTACCAGTGAAATCTACCTGATGACTTTATATCCATACTCAGGTATTAAAGATCCAAGT
>NW_008338533.1:5704733-5720710 GCF_000622305.1 Nannospalax galili | reverse complement strand
CAGGGTTTATATTGAGTTCAATATTGTATAACTGTATTAATTCAACTGGGAACCTAGAAACTTACAGCCACATTTGAAAGAGATGTATCTTTGGTCTGGAAATTGTTATTGAATATGTTAAAGCTGTAATGAAATGCTTCTTCTAATCATGTGGTTATTAAATTTTAAAAAAAATAAAATAATTCTTTAAAGCATAAAAATTTGCTCCTTAAAAATTAGTAGACGTGAAAAGCATTACCATTGAAATCTACCTGATGACTTTAAATCCATGCTCAGATGCCAAGGCGATCACAAAGTAATCAACTGTGACTAGTAATAATCAGATATAGAGAGATTAGAAATGCATGTGCAAACATTTTAGTGTTAATTAAATTGTTATTGAATATGTCAATGCATTTGTAATGAAATGCTTCTTCTAAGTATGTGGTTATTAAATAAATAATTTTTAAAAATGTGAGTTAGGAAAATGAAATTATTCATATACATGAGGGTAGCATATCAATTAGCTTATGATTTTAATGGAAGCAAATGATGGCCTTTGCTGCAAGATCAACCATGTGATCAAGTCTTCCTTAAATAAAATTTCATCTTCATGCAAATAGACAAATGCTTCTTCTAAGTATGTGGTTATTAAATAAATAATTTTTAAAAATGTGAGTTAGGAAAATGAAATTATTCATATACATGAGGGTAGCATATCAATTAGCTTATGATTTTAATGGAAGCAAATGATGGCCTTTGCTGCAAGATCAACCATGTGATCAAGTCTTCCTTAAATAAAATTTCATCTTCATGCAAATAGACCTAGACACACACACACGCACGCATGCACACACGCACGCATGCACGCACGCACGCACGCATGCACGTACACAGAGCAGCATCCCAGGAAGTGACCTTCGTTCCTCTATTTCATAAATATCGTTCAAGCGTCTACTTTGTAAGCAGCTCTGAGGTTTCTTATAAATGTGATGCTTTTCAAGTCAGATTTGGCTCCAGACCTTGGAGAAGGACATGGGTTCCGAAAACATCTTTGTTTTCTAAAACGGACTGATTAACAAAACCCAGGATTCAATCATGTTTAATAGCTAAGTGCACAAGTGTCACCGGACCTGTCTGTTCAAAGAGCCTACTACAAATTCGTTCAACTGATGCCAGCACTATCCTACACGTTGGTTCTTATCACCCCCTTTCTTCAGAGGATGAACTCTGGGAAGAATCAACTTGAGTGGCTTACCACAGTTGGCACAGCTAGTGGAGCTGTGTGGCTCTCAGCCCCTGCTTGTGTCCCCTGCAGGACCGTCTTCCACAGCAGCCCCTGTGAGGTGACCTCCAGCCCCTATTTGTCAAACTAATTTCAAAGTGGATTTGAAGGAACAGGGCAGAGGATGGTGAGATGGATCAGCAGTTATGAGGACAGGGGCTCTGATCCTCCAGCCTATCTTGGACTGCTCACAAAGGCCTGTAACTCCAGCTACACGGGATCCAAGACTCTCCTCTGGCTTCTGTGTGCACCCCTCAAACACACGTGTATACACTCACAAACACATACACCAACAATAAAAATTAAAAGGAAAAAAAGTAAATCTTCAAAGAATGTGTGATGTTCAAGTAGTCTGAGGTCTCCAACTTTCTGCTTTTTCTTTCAGACTCTCTCTCTGCAAAACCCAGATGGGATATTATAAATCAACTTCAGCAGGTGCCTCTCACGGTGATGGACAACTGCTTTTTTGTTAAACGAATGACTACAAGTTTAAAAAAAACTTCTAATTATTTCCACAAATCTAAAGTTTCTCTTAGTGACTGGAGGTAAGCTGAAGCTAAAATTTAGTCCTAACATATTTCTCCTGCCCTTCTCTATCCGAGTCTGCTGCTGAATACATTAACAAAAATTCTAAACGACAGCCACAGAGAAGAGACTCAGCAATATTAATACTAGCCAATACACTGCACTGTGCCCACATCAACATAGAGACTTTAGCTAGTACGTCTGAACACACCAACAGGTGTGAATACATTTCAGCAAAAAGATGAAATTAAGAAAATACAAACATCAGGGCTGGAGAGATGGCTCAGCGGTTAAGAGCACTGACTGCTCTTTCAGAGGACCTGGGTTCAGTTCCCAGCACCCACATGGAGGCTAACAACCATCCATAACTCCAGTTCTATGAGATCCAATGTCCTCTTCTGACCTCTGCAGGCATTGTACTACATGGGTGCACTTACATACATTTAGGCAAAACAGTCATACACATAAAGTAATAAAAAATTAATAAAAATAAAATGCAAACAATCTTAGCACTCAGTAGGTAGAAAAGGCAGATGTCTGTGAGTTCAAGGCCAGCCTGTTCTACATAGCAAGTTCCAGGTCAGCTGGGGCTGCAGGAGACCCTGTCTCAAAAAGACAAAACAACAAAAAGAAAGAAGAACCAACCAGAATTTCAGCATCCAATATCCAATTGGGAGGCAGTTCTCCACAGTCATATGTTTGTGTCCATCTGAGAAAAAGGTCTGGGTGGCTTTGTTCTGGGCCATATTGTCACAGATGTGTATACAGCAAGCAGCCTTGAAATTAAGGCCTTTCTCTCCCTGGGCAGTGGGCAGATTTGTTTCCTGACTGGTATAATAGAAACTAGTATTTGTCTCTCACACCCAGGCGGGGAAGGTAGACAAGATGCCTCCTTTAAGGCTATGTTTCTGCTCACCCAAGGTTGTCCAGCTGTGATGTAAACCCACCTCCAGTGACCCATCCAAGCTCACACCTTCATCTCTCAGTGGGATTTGTGTTCACAATACATTCCTGTTGCCCAAAGGCACATGTGTAAGAATGTCTTAGCCTCTGACTTGAGAGAGTCATATCTCCTGTTACCAGCTCTGGAAGTGGGCTGACTCTAACTCAATCACTTGAAGTTCGGGGCATCTGGAAGAGCACCCTGTTTGTGACATTTTCAAATCAAGAGGCAGGTGGTTTATACTCAGAAAAAGACATTTTAGTCATCCTTTACTTAAATCTTTATCTAGTCATTATAATCCTCAGATTTCTAAAGAAATCATGATGAGATATAAATGTGTCCTTGAACTTGACAACAAATGACCCAATGGCAGTCATATAAATAATCATCAAAGGTTTAACTTTCATCTGGAGAAATTTCCATAACTGCTGGGGCACCAGTACAGGTGTGCATTGCTAGAAAATTATAACAAAAACCAATTCTGATATTACAGGGGTAAAAGAGATTTTTCAAATTTAAGAGAGAGGGAGAGCAAGAAAGTGAGTGAGAGAGAGAGAGAGAGAGAGAGAGAGAGAGAGAGAGAGTTAACTTATGACTTCAGAATCTGGAGAGCAATCAATTATGATTTTGCAAATCATTCAAGATAAATTAGGATGGCAAATCCTGTGTGCTCTCTTCATCTTTGGGTTCCACATTCATTATTTCAACTAATTTACAATCCGAAAGTATTTAAAAGGACTGCATCTGGGCTGAACCCACACTGTTCTCTTGATTCTTCCCTAAACTCTTACACAGCAATACATTAGGTATTGTAAATAGTGCCCAGGTGATTTAATCTATATTCCCATATACATGTGCATGGTTTATAGGAAAATACCATGCCACTTTGTATAAGAGGCTTCGATATGGAACAATATGGCTAACTGTGGCCGGTAGGGGCTTTGAGAAGACTCTCCATGGATACCACTGATGGACAACTGTAAACAGAAATAACAGAAGCCGCTCGCCACCCCCTGCATCTCTACCAACTTGCTGCTTTAGTTTTTCCAGAGTGCACAGTGCCTTCTGATTTCCTTTGCACAGGAAGTATTCATTTATGTAGGGTCTGTCTCCTCCCTTTCAAGTCCAAGCATCAGGAAGACAGGAATGCACGTCTTGTCTAGGTCTTCAGGGGTCACAGCAGGATAGGACACTAGTAGGCACTCAGGATTCATTAATTATAGATACACTAAATAAATAGATGCAAGAACTGAATTTTAACAAATTTCATACACTACTGAAAAAGTTATATGTTGTTTTATGCATTAAAATATGAGACTTTCAAAACCAAGCTTACTATTTTTCCAAACCAATTTTCTATGACAGCATAAGATTCCGCGTCGCCACCACCATTCAGAGTCCCTCGTTGGTAAACAGTTGCCTTTGCCTGGTATTGTGATACAAATGATCCTGCCTTAGCTGTCCGCATAGATTAGCTTTTGGCATTCTCAACAGTTCTAAAGTATGATGCTCTCATTTTAATGAACTCCTTTATGTACAATGTATGTATGAAAAGCAATTGAGCCACAGACCTAGTGTGCCTTAAGACATTCTGAGCACTAGAATCATTTATATTTTAATAGTCTGACACCTTTATTTTTAAGTATAATCATTACCTCATTCTGCTGAAGAAGAAAGTTCCTTTACCATGGGTAGAGAAAAGAAGACAGACAGCAATCATCTGAGACACAGTTTTACTAAATGACACATAGTACAGAGACACTTGAAGGAATTTAATTTATTATTTTCTCTTCTCCGCTGTTTAAGTCAATTAAAATTTAAATTATGAACTTGAAGTGCTCTTAGAATTTAGCTGGAAACATGCTTCCCTTTATTTGAAGCTTTTACTTTCTAAATCTTTGAGATTAAACTAGAGAACTGCTCTGTACCAGGAGAATTTTGATCTGGTGCCAGTTGGCCTAGTCCAAAGTCATGCATTGCATTACTATCAGCAGGTGGAAAATGCCCTTCCTCTTGGAACTCACATATGAGTTCACAGAGAGAAAGAGAAAGAGAAAGAGAGAAGGATCACCACAGCAATCTGCTCTCATAACTCTGCCTCCCTGATTCTGCTGTGTTAGTTTCTAAACACAAGAATAAAAGATCCACCTTCCTCCTGTCTCCAGATCAAAGGTGGTCCAGGCACTTCCTGTCATGAGTGAGCACTTCCTGTCATGAGTGAGCACTTTCTGTCATCAGTGAATGGGTGACACACCACCCCCTTTTATGCTGCCTTAACTCCTGAAGTGACAGGAGTGTGAGGAGATGGAGCCTTTGGGAGCTGGTAGGGTTAGACCCTTCTATTAGTGTCCTTGAAGGACTAGACGTAGGCCTGACCAGCACCTTGGTCTTGGATCTCTATACTCCACAAGTGTGGGCACTAAATACCTGCCCTTTAAACCACATGACACAAGAGGACTAAAACTCTTAACACTTTCCAAATCTACTATAGATTTTTTAAAAGATTCTTTTGTGTATGTGTATGAGTATGCCGTTTGTGTGTGTGGAGGCGGGCAGTGGAGCCAGAAGAGGGTATCAAATCCCCTGGAGATGGAGTTACAGGAAAATTTGAGCTGGGACGTAGTTCTTTGGAACCAAACTCAGGTTCTCTGGAAGAGCAACAAGCGCTCTTAATCACTGAGTTCTCTCTCTAGTCCCACTTTTTCTAAGATTAATTTTTAAGTCTATTTCTTCCAGGCACTGACGTATTTGGCACTTACTGAGATGATAATGGTTGTATGGTTGGGGGCTACCAACCATGTCACTATAGCAATGGCCTAGAAGACTTTTATGCATGCATTCTTTGCCCAGAACTTCACACAGCTTCACCTACTGAGAAGCTTATAGGATTGCACAGCAAGGGAGAAGAACTCAAATAATGCCTCTGCCTTCCTACAAGCCCTGAGAAGAACCCTTACAGAGATGCAGGACTGCTTTGTGACAGAGGCTGGAGCAGCTTAGCCCCTGCTAACATCTTGATGAGAGTGCAGACCAGGGCTTCACGTGCACCAGCTAATGGTCTGCAAAGCAGCTGTCTGGAAAGCTGGGCACATGCAGCAATAGATACTGTCTGCTGGTACACTGCCAGGTAATGACAAGGAGCCACAGTACAGACAAGACTTTCCTGTAAAGGGCCAGAAGTCAATGTTTTAATATGGGGAAGAAAAAGAAGAAACTAGGTCAGTGTGGTCTCTATAGTGAGGTCCAGGCCAATTAAAGCTACAAGGTAAGATCCTGTTTCCAGAGAGAAGAGAGAGAGAGGAGAGGGAGAGGGAGAGAGAGAGAGAGAGAGAGAGACAGAGAGAGACAGAGAAAGAAAGAGGGAAAGGAATAGGTGCCCTTTCTGGTCATGTGGGGTCTACCTGCTGTTTGGTCCTCCCCTGTCAGTCAGATTCCTCTTCCTCCTTAGCTACAGTTCTAACTCTCCACGCTTCCCAGGGTAGGTATCACCTTCCCTCTACCGATGGACAGTGTAAAGTGCTTATCTTCACCATGAAGAACAAATTAGCTCTCCTTTAAGCACAGGCATCTTAACCTGACACAGCACAGCTTTTGCAAGTCAACAGTGTCCTCCAGGGATTTTTGCATCACTCCCATTCCCTCAGCAACATTCACTAATTAAGAAGAAACTGGAGGGGCTGGAGAGATGGCTCAGCGGTTAAGAACACTCACTGTTCTTGCAGAAGACCCAGGTTCGAATCCTAGCACCCACATGGCAGCTAACAACTGTCCGTAACTCCAGTTTCAGAGGATCCTGCAGCCTCTTCTGACCTCTGCAGGCTTTGCACGGCATGAGTGCACTTACCTACATGCAGGCAATACACTCATGCACATAAAATGAAAATAATAAACAAAATTTAAAAAAGAAGAAACAGGAAAGTTTGAACACATTCTCGGAAGAATTATCAACCACATATTGCACACCAATAATCACACAGAAGGGATATTCCCAAGATCCAAAGGTGGAAGCAACCTGACTGTCCATTGACTGATAAATGGGTAAATAAAATGTGATGCATATAGACAAGAGAAAATTAGTCACCCGTGTTGACGCACGCTGCAGATATTGCTAAGGAAATTGTACAACATGAACTGGCCAAACGTGAAGGGGAAACTGAGTGACTTATGAGTTACCTACAGTGGTCACGTTTGTGAGGGTTGACAGTGGGTTAGTGGTTGTGGCGGTGGCCTCACAGGCACAGTTCGAGCCTAGGAAGTCAAAACTGTTTTGGAGACAGATGGAGGCAGTGGCTGAGCAGCAGAGTAAATATGATTACGCTTCGCGCCCCCAAACTGTGCACAGAAGCACGGCCAAATGGTAAATTTTACATTTTGTATATTTTTCCGTGGAAAGGGAAAGCTTAGTGAACGCACTTCACCTTCAAAAGGCAGTCTTTTGAATTTTAAGAGCCTGAACTTTTCAGCCACAGCTCATAATGTCAGAGAGAGGGAACACTAATAAGTGAGTCATTTGTTCCCATTTCAAAGGATAACAGTGTTTGGGGCAAGTAACAGCACAGAGTCAGGGGATGGGCTAGTCAGTTTCCATCGCTGGGACAAAGTACCTCAATTGACTGAGAAGCAGGAAAGATTCATTTTGCCACTTGGTTGTGGAGGTTTCTGCCTGCGGCCACTTTGCTGCTTTGCTGGTAGAGTAGAGCTGCTCACCTCACAGTAAGCAGGATGCTGGGCACAAGAAATGCCCTTCAGATGCATACCCAGACCCCAGATGTGTCCCTTCTCTAGCCAGGTCTGCCTCACTCTCTACAGTGTCTCTCAGTAATGCTACAGAACCACCATCGGTCCACGGAATTACCCACTTATGAAGTCAACACGTTTGGAATCCAATTACTTCCACAGAATCTATAACTGGCAACCAAGCCTTTCACACAGAAGACCTGCAGAGACACCTCATGTTCAAGCCACACAGAGAACGACAGGAACAGTGGCGGGGGTTGGTAATTAAGAAAGGCCAAAGTGATGTGCCTGCCGATGGCACACGAGTATTTCTGGAACAGGAGAGAAGAGGGGCAGCCCCCCTCTCCGTGTCCTCCGTGCCATGCGCTGAGAAAGGAGCCGCCAAAGAAGCAGCAGAAACCAGAAAGTCATTGTGCCCGGCAGAGTTTAGGAAAGACCTTCCAGATGCTGCTGGTTAGAGCCACAGTCCAGAACTCACGTGGATGGACAGGCACAAGAAGTATACCACAGTGCTTCCTGCCCCTGGCCCCAGAGATGGGTAGAAGCAAATGGCATTTTATCACACAGTGGAGGCTCAAAATAAAAATAAGATCCGCTTCCGGGGGAGAGAGGTAAGTTTCCAACATAGGCAGCCTTATAGATTAAAATTTACCTCACATCACACCGGAGATACCTTTGGAGATGCACAAGTTGCACTAATGTGTAAAACTGACTGACAGGTTCTAAAACAAACCGTGCTCTGCTCTGCGAGAGCTGGCACAACGCTTGCTCTTCTGTCTTAATTCATACATAGCAATTGAACCACTGGCTTCTTTGATGATCACTCCCTGTTTCCGACCTGGTGTAAACATGAAAGATAAAAGATTACATATGGGAAAAGCAAAGCTCCTGCATCTAGAAATGGAAAATTTAACTTAGAAAATAAGCAGTCAGCTTCAAAAAACATCGAGAGGTGAACCAGAAAGAAAATGCAGTTTAGACACTCAGTATTATTCAGTCATAAATGAGATTTAAGTTGTGTCATATGAAAAAAATTAAATAGAACTAGAGATTATCATATCAAGCAAAACAAAACAGATTTAGGAACTCAGAAAGATGAACATCACATTTTCTATATGATGCAGAATCTGAAGAAAAAATAAATGAAGGCAACAGTGAGCCAGAACTGGAGGGACAGTCAAGGCAGGAGGGGGGGAGAGCGAGCACTGGAGAGGGAGCACAGAAATGTACTCAAGTCCCTTAAACCCTGAATGAAAATACATGAAATCCATACTTTGTACAGGTACTTGTGCTAATAAAAATAGAAAGAGTCCAATGACCTTGATATCCCAAGTCAGAAGACTCAATATATGTTGATCCCAGGGTTCCTGAAGTCTTTGTCAATTCCCAATGGAATTAATTACAGTGTGCATCCACAGAGGTGTGCATCCACGGAGGTGTGCATCCACGGAGGTGTGCATCCACGGAGGTGTGCATTCCATCAGATCCTTGTCCAGCTGAAAAATCCCAGAACTGGCAACAGCCGTACTGTCAAGTTCATACTCATCAGTTAACCACTGTCCAAACCAAATAGCAACCAGGGTTGCTAGTCAGTGGTAACATAAGCAGACGTGGGGCAGGGGTTCGAGCTGCTGAGCATACTGGCAGCTGGGCCTTGGGGATGAAGATGACCAGGAAGCAGAGAGTCACTGTAGACCCTGCAGACCCTGTCCCCATGTGCTTGCCAGTCCACATTTTACCCACTAACCCTTTGGTCTGCAGCTCTTGTTTTAGTGAGGAGTTTAGCTGCATGGGAGTCGGCATAGGAAGAAGCGGATGAATACAGTCCTTGGAGGTTCTGTAGATCAAATAAAGCCTCCTTATGGAGAGTGAGAACAATCCTGATTGCAAGCCTCTGTCGAATTAAAACCTGGGCTGTGTGAGAGAAACTGGATTGGTGAATTAGCTGGTTGCCTGGAGGTTGAGGGCAGATCTCTGCAAGAGCTGAGCTCCCTGCAGTTGCCCCCACATCTTAGCTGTGACCCACAGTCTCTGACATCCAGGCCAGATGCCACCAGACCCTGTGCAAGGGAAGAGAACATACCAGGTGCTCTAATTTGCTTTCCTGTTGCTGTGATAAAATACTCAGAGGCAAAGCAGCTTAGGGAAAAGAAGGACTTCTTTCATTTACACTTCTAGGTCACGGTCTGTCACTGAGGGAAATTGGGGCAGGAACTGAAATGGAAACCATGGATGAATGCTGCTTAATGCTCCAGACCAAAGGGTTAAAAGGTACAATGGGCCCTCTGCTCACTGGCTTCCTCTCGGGCTTAGGCTCAGTCATGTTTCTTATGTAGCCCAAGGCCACCTGCCTAGGGCGTGACGCCACCCAGGGTGGGCTTGGTACTTCCGCATCAGTTAGTAATCAAGACAGTGCCCCACAGACATGACCACAGGCAAATCTAATGGGGAAAAAATCTTCAATTGAGGCTCTCTCTTCTCAGGGTGACTCTAGGTTACTGTCAAGTTGGCAAGATGTAAGCAGGACACATGGGAAGACAGCAGGGCAGAGGTGAAATGGTTTCATTCTGCTGTGGGTTTGTGTGGGAACGAATGACTTCTAGACTAATGGCTTTTACTAACCTTGTAACCAAAAAGTTAACCTTGTGCTTTGGGGTCATTTAAGTCTATCTCAGCTTGCTTATGACGTAAACTAGCCTACTAGGCCTTGGGCTCCTTTGGTAACCTAAATATATAACTTTAATCCTTGCACTTGACCGAGAATGGTGTGTGTGTGTGTGTGTGTGTGTGTGTGTGTGTGTGCATACACATGCATATCTGCGTGCCTCTGTTATGAGAATATCAAGCACTGCAAACAGTAGATATTTGCTGAAAGCAATGTATTATCCCAGGTGTGTTGCAAACAATATTTAAGATTAGACTGATAATATCTTTTTTGTGTTGTGAATATAGTTCTAGGTTAGGAGAGGTCAGAAAGTGCGAAATCATTGTCTGATAAAGGTCTGCTTTTATTTCTCAATTTGTGCAGGAAATACTGTTTCAATTCAGAAAGATCAGGTCTTGTTTCAAAAGCACAGTTCCAGGGGAAAAGTGAAGGGACGGATTCTTAGAGCACTTTGGGCCCCACTCTTGGTTAAAAGGGACGCTGAGTCAGGCTGTGACTCTGACTGTTCAGGCACTGCTGTGTGGCAGTGTGTGCAGCCACATACCTTGTTTCTGCCTTACAATTCAAGGTCATAATTACTGGGTTTTGTGTCAAGTTTGGTTTTCCCAAGCCCGTGTTCAGCAGAGTGTGTAGAAACAAATTGTACATCACTGAAGACTGAGAAGTGTTTCCAGCCAGACCTGTTGTTAACATACTAAGAAACCTGAGACAGAAAATCATAAGCTCAAGCTCTACCTGAGCTACAAACTGAGTTGAAGTTTAGCCTAGTAACTCAGGGAGACTTTCCCAAAACAAAAAGCAAAAAGGGGCAGGAGAGGAGGCTCTGTGGTTAAGAGCACTGTTGCTCTTGCAGACGACTCAGGTTTAGCTCACAGCACACACATATCCCCTAGCAACTATCTATAATTCTAGTTCTGGGAATCTGACTCACACTTCTGGCCTCCTCAGACATTGCATACACATGGTACACTTACATACATGAAGGCAAAACACTCACACATAAACAGTTCAAAAATAAAAAGCTAAATAAGAATGACAATACTAATATCTGGCAAAAAAAAACCCTCAGTGGTAGAGTGCTTCTACCGCATCTATGAAGCCTTGAGTTCAAGTTCCAGTGCTGGGAAATCAAAAGAAAAGAAAACCCTCAAGAGCTTAGTTGATGTGCGTATTTTCTTTAACATTAAATCTGGGGAAATATTAAGCTTCTCTGTGTGTTAAGGGAGTACACCCCAAAACTTGAGTTTAGATGAGCTTTAATCATTTAAAGGATCTTTCAGGGCTGGAGAAACACTCAGTTAAAGCGCTTACTGTACAACCAAGAGGGCAGGAGTTCAGGTCCCCAGAACCCACATAGGTACTGAGTAACATGGCGGCCAGCCTATAACTCGAGTTCCAGAAGGCAGAGACAGGAGATCCCTGAGCATGGCTAGTGAGAGTTCCCGTATCGGTGAACTCTGGGTTTGACTGAGGGGCCTTGCCTCTGAGAACAGTCGTGTGGAAGAACAACTAAGAAAGCCTCCCAGCATCAACCTTGGGTCTCCACATGCACGAGCAAATATGTGCAAACGTTCATATACACAGGTACACACACCACACATACAAAAACATGTGAAGAGAAGAAAGGGGGACAAAGGCCCCCTCAGGGCTGATCAGGGCATATCACAGGGATTCGGGAGACGGAGCTCCAAAAGAAAGGTGGCTGGGAAGGCCACAGAGTGGGGAAAGTTTCATTGGTTTGGCTTTTGAAGATAGTCTCTTACCATGTCGCCCATTGTGGCAATCCTCCTGACTCATCCTCCTGAGTGCTGGGATAACAGGTGTACCCCACCACGGTTAGGTTCAAGTAACTTTGATAAAGAAACAGAATGTCTTGGGAAAATTTTTCTTTTTCTTTTCAAAACTATAGGAAGGACAGATGATTAGCAGAGTGTAAGAAACAGATATGTAAAAAAGAGCAGCCCTGGGTTTGGCAGTGTTAGGAAAATGAGGAAGCAGGGAGGTGCCATTAGTTCCTATCTAGCTGACACTGTGTTGTTGATTGTTATAGTTAGAATATAAATTTACCCCAACAGAATCCTGTGTTGAATAGCATCCCCCCTTAATGGCATTATTTGGGGGCCTGACTAGAGGTAGGTCACTGGGGAAGTGTGTTTGAAGGCCAGCCCTGGATTCTGGTCTCTTCCCTGGGCTCTGCTTGCTGTCTGACATTGAATGAAGAAACTCTTTCATCAGGAAATCCTGCCTTCATGATGTCCCTAGAGTTTGGAACAAGCAGCCTTGAACTGAACCCCATGAAACCATGAGCCTGATACAGCCTTTCGTCCTTACTCCCTTAGAGACTTTGGTCAAAGCATTGCGAAAACAAAGTGATATAGGCCACAGCGCACAGAAGGACTGCTGCTCTGACGTGTGCAATTTTCTTACTTTATGGATGAAGAATTGCATGTTGGGGAAGGTGAGGGGGTTATGCTTGCATCCAATCCCAGGTCTTTATCCCTGAAGGTCAGCTACAAATTTGAAAGGGTGCAGAACAAAAAAAAAGAAAAGGCTTTCAGTAGTAGCTGGGACTAATTCATTCAATGAAGAATGAGTCACTAAGAAATGCCAAAGGCCTCCATGAGCAAACATCTCATTGAGAAAACATGTCGACCTACAGAAAGGATGGCATGGTGGTTAGATTTAGTTATTAACTTGACACAACCTAGAATCATCTGGGAAGAAAGAATCCATGAAGGATTGCCTATGTCGTGCTGGTCTGCGGAACCCTGTGAGGGCCGATCCTAAGTTAGCTGATGTGGGGAGACCAACATAACCTCAGCATTCCCATCATCACCTTAATATTATTTCCAGAACTGCTTCTCTTCAGGATATTTTAAAATAGCAGTGAGCAATCCCTCCTTCCTTCTTTGCTTGCTTCCCTCCCTCTCTCCCTCCCTCTCTCCCTCCCTCCCTCCCTCCCTCCTTCCCTCCTTCCTCCCTCCCTCTCTCCTTCCTTCCTTCTGTTGGACTTTGGTAGTTTCCTTGCTTTGGTCGATGGTTGGTTCCCTATCTGGAGTGAATATATGTTCATTCATGTCTTCCCAGGAAGTGTCACACAACAGAGCCCTTGCCATGCAAGCCTGACAACCTGCATTCGACCCCCTGAACTCACGCCATAAGGAGAGAGCAAACTCCTGAAAGTCATCCCCTGATTTCCTCATGTGGGCCATGTCACTCACATACACACACACACACACACACACACACACACACACACACGAATAATAAATAAAAATTAAAATATACAAACAAAAAAGAAAATGATTTGTTTTGTTTTTTTTAGTGGTTATCCATAATTATTATCACTCACATTTATGCTCCTTCCTCTCTCCTTCCCTCCCTCCCTCCCTTCCTCCGTCCCTCCTTCCTTCCTTCCCTCCTTCCTCTCTCCTTCCCTCCTTCCTTCCCTCCCTCCCTCCTTCCTTCCTTCCCTCCCTCCTTCCCTCCTCCTTTTCTTCCTCCCTTTCCTGTTCCCTCCGTACTCTGATGTCCACTTATTTACTACCATGGCTATAAGCCCATGCTTCTTTCTTTTTAAAATACTTTTCATTTATTATTTTTATTTTATGGGTATGCATCTACTGTCTGCATGTATGTGAGTGCTCCCATGTTGTGCAATACCAGGGACGTCAGAAGAGGGCTTTGGAGTCCCCTGGAACTGGAGTTAAAGATGGTTCATAGCTGCCATGTAGGTGCTGGGAATTGAACCCAGGTCCTCTGCAATAGCAGGCAGTGTTCTTAACTGCTGAGCCATCTCTCCAGCCCCCATGCTTCTTGCTTGAGGGAACTTTGGGTCAGAACATGTCAGGTAGCACAGCTAGTTACATAATATCCATCCACACAGCACCGTCCCTAAAACAATGGTTTTGTTTCTCATTCCCTATTTGGTAGTCTGTTTCATTCAATCACAGAATTAATTGTGGAGGTGTAATGGTTCTCCAATTCTATTTCTGATGGTTTAAATAACATCTTAAAGTGTATTACTTTTTATCTTGACTGTGTTTCATTGATCTATGTGTGTATTTTTGTGCCAGTACCATGCTGTTTTAATGACTATAGCTCTGTAATGTAATCTGAGATCTGGTATAGTGATCTCCCAGTACTGTTCTTTTTGCCCAAGGTTGCCTTGGATACCTGGGGTCTTTTGTGATTCCATATGAATTTTAGGATGGTTTTTTCTAGCTCTCTGAAGAATATCATGGGTATTTTAATTGGCGTTGCATTGAATACAGTACTTTTGGTAAGACAGTCATTTTCACATTATTCATTCTACCAATCCATGAGCATGGCAAGTGCTTCCATCTCCTGGTATCTTCCTTTATCTCCTTCTTTAAATATTTAAAAATTCAATTGTAGAGATCTTTAATGTCATTGGTTAGGTTTTTCCCTAATTTTTTTTTTGAGGTTACTGTGAATGGTACGGTTTCTTTGAATGCTTTTTCTGATTGCTTGTTATTGGTATACAGAAAGGCTACTACTGATTTTTGTAAGTTGATTTTGTAATCTGCCACTTTACTGAAAGTATTAATCATTTCTAAGAGTTTTCTGGTAGAATTTGTATGGGCTCTCTAACGTATAATATCATTTCATCTGCAAATAAAGATAATTTGAGCTCTTCTTTTCCAATTATTACTCCTTTAATTTCCTGCTCTTGTCTTATTGCTCTTGCAAGAGTTTCAAGTACTATGTTAAAGAGAAGTGGGGATAGTGGGCAGCCTTGTCTGGTTCCTGATTTCAATGGGAATGCTTCCAGTTTTTCTCCATTTAGAATGATGTTGGCTGTGGGTTTGTTATATATGGCTTTAATTATGTTGAGGTATGTTCCCTCCAGTCCAGTTCCCTCTAGGACTTTGAACATAAAAGCATGTTGAATTTTGTCAAAGGCCTTCTCTGCATCTATTGAGATGACCATGCGGTTCTTGTCTTTAAGGCCATTTACATGTCTTAATACATTTATTGACTTATGTATATTGAACCATCCCTGCATCTCTGGAACAAGGCTGATATGATTGTGGTGGATGATCTTTTTGATGTCTGTATGCAGTTTGTGAGTGTTTGGTTGAGAATCTCTGCATCTATGTTCATTAAGGATATGGGCCTATGGCTTTTTTGTTGTGTGTGTGTGTGTGTGTGTGTGGTGTGTGTGTTTGTGTATGTGTGTGTGTGGTGTGTGTGTGGTGTGTGTGTGGTGTGTGTGTGTGGTGTGTGTGTGTACATGTGTGTGTATGTGTGTGGTGTGTGTGTGTATGTGTGTGTGTGGTGTGTATGTGTGTGTGGTGTATGTGTGTGGTTTGTGTGTGTGTCTGTGTGTGTACATGTGTGTGTATGTGTGTGTGGTGTGTGTGTGGTGTATGTGTGTGGTGTGTGTGTGTGTCTGTGTGTGTACATGTGTGTGTATGTGTGTGTGGTGTGTGTGTCTGTGTGTGTGTCTGTGTGTGTGGTGTGTGTGTCTGTGTGTGTACCTGTGTGTGTGTGGTGTGTGTGTGTGTGGTGTGTGTGTGTATGTGTGTGTGTATGTGTGTGTATGTGTGTGCGGTGTGTGTGTCTGTGTGTGTACATATGTGTGTGTGGTGTGTGTGTATGTGTGTGGTGTGTGTCTGTGTGTATGTGTGTGTGTCTGTGTGTGTACATGTGTGTGTGTCTGTGTGTGTGTCTGTGTGTGTGTCTGTGTCTGTGTGGTGTGTGTGGTGTGTGTGTGTGTCTGTGTGTGTGGTGTGTGTCTGTGTGTGTGGTGTGTGTGTGTGTCTGTGTGTGTGGTGTGTGTGTGTCTGTGTGTGTGTGTGTCTGTGTCTGTGTGTGTG
>NW_008338533.1:5693841-5704373 GCF_000622305.1 Nannospalax galili | reverse complement strand
GTCTATGTGTGTGGTGTGTGTGTGGTGTGTGTATGTGTGTGGTGGTGGTGTGTGTGTCTGTGTGTGGGGTGTGTGTGTCTGTGTGTGTGGTGTGTGTGTGGTGTGTGTGTGTGGTGTGTGTGTGTCTGTGTGTGTGTGTGTGTGTCTGTGTGGTGTGTGTGTATCTGTGTGTGTGTGGTGTGTGTCTGTGTGTGTGTGGTGTGTGTGTGTGTCTGTGTGTGTGGTGTGTGTGTGTCTGTGTGTGTGTGGTGTGTGTCTGTGTGTGTGTGGTGTGTGTGTGTATCTGTGTGTGTGGTGTGTGTGTCTGTGTGTGTGTGTGTGTGTTTCTGTGTCTGTGTGTGTGTGTGTCTGTGTGTGTGTGTGTCTGTGTGTGTGTCTGTCTGTGTGTGTGTGTCTGTGTGTGTGTGTGTGTCTGTGTGTGTGCTTCTTTACTTGGTTTTGGTATTGGAGTGATGCTGGCTTCATAGAAGGAGGTTGGGAGTTCTCCCGTTTCTCTTTTTGAAGTTTAAGAAATACTGAGTGTAGGTCTTTGACTGTCTGGTAGAATTCTGCTGTGAATCCATCTGGGTCTGGGCTTCTTTCACTCCAGAGGTTTTACTGTATCAAGTTCTTTATTTGTTACGGGAATGTTTAAACTGTTCATCCTTTTTTAGTTGAAATTCATCCATTTCTTTTAGATTTTCACATTTAATAGAGTACAGGTTTTTAAGAATTCACTTATAATGTTCTGAATTCTGTTGTTTCTATTTTCGTCTCTGATTTTATTAATTTGGATTTGCTCTTTCTATCTTTTGATTAACTGGGCTAAGGGTCTGTCTATCTGGTTTAATTTTACAAAGAACCACCTCTTGGATTCATTGATTCTTTGTATTGGTTTTTTTGTTTCTATTTCATTAAATTTTGCTCTGAGTTTTGTCATTTTTCTTGTCTAATCGGTTTCGGGTTGGTCGCCTTCCCAGAGTCTTGAGATGTATTGTTAGTCCTTTATTTGTGTGCTTTCTGATTTTTTTAAACATAGGCACTTAGAGTTACAAACTTCTGTCTTGGAGCCATTTTTAAAGTGTCCCAGAGGTTTCGTTCTGTTGTATTATCATATTCATTTAGTTTCAGGACTGCTATTATTTAATTTCTTATTTGATACATTCATCAGTCAGGAGTGTGTTGTTTAATCCCCATGAGGTTGTGTAGTGACTAGGGCTTCCGTTGTTGTTGACCACAGCTTAATTCACTGGGGTCTGATAGAATGCATGTAATTATTTTAATTTGTTTTGTATTTTTTGAGGTTTGAGTCTCAGCATGTGATCAATTTTAGAGAAACTTGCATGGGCTGTGGAGTAGAAAGTGTATTCTTTGGTTCTTGGGTGGAATATTCTGTAGATGTCTGTTAGGCCCAAACATGAATACATGTAATTTCAGTCACCTGATATATGACAAAGGTGCCAAGAACACACAATGGAGGAAAGACAGCATCTTTAACAAACGGTGCTGGCAAAACTGGATCGGCACCTGTAGAAGAATGAAACTAGATCCTTATCTATCACCCTGCACAAAAGTCAGCTCCAAATGGATCAAAGATCAAAATATAAAACCTGAAACTCTGAAACACCTGGAGGAAAAAAAGGCAGCACCCTATAAGATATAGCTGTAGGAAAGGAGGTCCTAAATTGGACATCAGTTGCTTAGGCATTAAGGTCAACAATTAACAAGTGAGGCCTCATTAACCAACAAAGCTTCTGTGCAACAAAATAAATAACCAAGGAAGGGAAAAGGAAACCCACTGAGTGAGAGAAATTTTTCACATACCACATATCTGACAGAGGATTGATAACTGCAATGTACAAAGAACTCAAAAACAAAGAACAAGAAATAAATTACCCAGTAAAAAGATGGGCTATGGATCTGAACAGAGTTCTCAAACGAAAAAATAAAAATGGCCAAGAAACACGTTAAGAAGTGTTCAACATTCCTAGTAATTAGAGAAATGCAGCTAAAAACCACCTTAAGACTCCATCTCACCCCAGTCAGACTGGCCAAGATCAAGAGAACAAAAGACGCCAAGTGCTGGGGAGGATGTGGAGAAGAGGGACGCTCACTCACTGCTGGTAGAGCTGCAAACGTGTGCAACCACTGTGCAAAGCAGTGTGGAGAACACTCGGAAATCCAAAAATGAACCTGCCACACGATCCAGTGATGCCACTCCTTGGCACATACCCGGAGGACTTGTCCTAATGTAGAGACACCTGGACATCCATGTTTGTTGCTGCTCTTTTCTCAATAGTGAAGAGATGGAAACAACCTAAATGTCCCCCAACTGAACAGATGAGGAAATGTGGCACATTTAACACAAAGTGTTCTTCTCAGCAGTTAGCAGAGATGAAATCATGAAATTTGCAGGTAAATGGATAGAACTAGAGACGGTTATACTAAGTGATGTAACACAAACTCAGGAAAGCAAGAGACATATGTTCTCCCTCATTTGTGGATAGGAACGTCAATCCTTCATATGTATATATCTTGATGTAGCAAAAATCTGGAGCCATGAAACTGGAAAGGAAACACGGATATAAAGGGAAAGAACGAGTCTGAAGGGGATATTAGTGAACAGGTGTTACCAGGGAAGTTGGAGAAAGTGGAAGAAGGAAGGAGGGACATTCAGGGGACCATGGGGGGAGGGGAGGAGGGAACTAAGGAGAGGGAGGATGGGGGAGGTGGGATATTGGGGGAGGGGAGATATTGGGAGGGTGCTTGGAATGGGGAGGGAGGAGGGAAGTTGGTTGGGGGGAGAGCAGAGAGATGAATGGATCATGGGTGGTATGGGAAGATAGAGGTAACTGTGTTGGCTTGGGTAACCCCTGAGAAATATACATACAATGTCTGAACATTAGTGCATGTGTGTACCTGGGGCTGTATGGAAGGAGCACAGTGTCAGACAGGAGAGAACTCCCTTTGAGAGGTTGGTCAGAGTAGTCTAAGGGACTCCCAAAATAACAGAAGCTATTGCCAGAGCCCCTGGTTATCTCCCAGAGCTGGAAGCTAAGACCGTACTGCTGAGGACAGGTCATAGTTTGGACCCAGGGCTTGGAGCAATGGAGCAGGAACTGACCTGGAAGCCTTCCACCTGAAGTTAGCTCTCATATTTCTAGAGGACACTATGTGAGCTGCCAAGGGAGAACCGTAATCAAGGATCTGACCCAGTACTAATGCCAAGTAAACACAGTGACTGGCACAGTGGTCTACCTCTGCTGGTGCAGTAGTGGCACTGTTATGTGGGGGTGATTAACAGCTACCTAATTGGACTTAAAAGCCTCTCAGTGGGAGTGAATTCATGTGTGGGACTGTAAACACAGCCAAATACACATGGCTAGAGAGGGCTTAGATCCTAGAGAAAATGCTATCTCTATCATATCTCTAGACAAAGGAAATTTCTTACCATGCGCTAAATATGGATCCTTATATTACAGACAAGTCTACAGAACACCACTCATCAAAGAAGCTTCTTTTTGTAACAGATGGAGGCTACTGCAGAGTCCCACAACTGGTCACACACAGAGTACATCTGAGAGAGTCCCATCCCTAGGTAACACATCTACAGTGAGAGCTCTGCACCTAAAACACAAAGGAGACAGTGGAACAGGTATAGAGAGAAAACCGGTACATCCCTCAGCTCTCACCACAGAGAAGCTTCCTCACACAACAGAGGGGGACGCACAGCAGGCCACACCTGGCTAACAGAATAAGAGACTGCAGCACAGTCCTTGGACAGGACTCCTGTATGAAACTTCTCCCACCCACAGGTCAGGGACCATCGTGGAAGAGGGGGCAGAAAGGTTGTAAGAGCCAGGGCTGGTTCACGAACACAGGGAAGCAGAGGCTTTCAGGACAGGACCCTGGAAGCTTGCACATGTGAATTTATAGCAATGGGCATCAAGCACAGGACCCAGGCCAACTCAAATCAGACAAGGGCCCAGAGTGGAGTGAGGGAAATGGGTGGCAGGCTGGCCCTAGTCTGGAAACTATTGCAGACTGATTACTGCTGGGTGTGGGAGAGTAGACCTTCCTTGTGATCTCTAGATAGGCTGACTAGACTCCAGGGGATGAATTTACAGTGAAGGACTGGATAGGACTTAACACGTATGATGGGATATGGGTTGGCATGAGCAAGGATGGGGGAGGGGCTCTAAATTTGACTAAGAGCTGTGGTATGAAATGCACCCAAACGCAATAAGATTTAATTAATACATCAAAGTACATTACTTTTTATTTTAAATGTAGCTTTAAAAAGCAGGCTAAAAACTGCCTACATTTAACTACAATAGACAATATAACTACAGGCCATTCATTCATTTCTAATTTTATAGGCTTAATAGGATGAAGTAACCAGTGATGTTCTCTCATATGAGCCCTGCTAAGAAAAATGGGGCAAACGTTTACTGATTAAAATATTATTCAAGACGCCTTACTAACATTTATTTTAAAACAACTTTTCTCCTTAGGACTTGGCAAATCTGGAGGGCGCGTCACTGAGTCTCTTCCTTATGAGGATGTATGCAAAGAGGAACTTGCAGGACCGTGAGATTGCAGGAAGGTCTGGACTTGGACAGGGTGAGAGCCAGGACCTGTGCACAGATGCCTTCTACAGGCTTGCTGTGCAAATTGTTCTTGCATAAAGCGAGGCTGGGCAGAGGGAGCAATGGCAACTTTGTCTGCACTTTTACCTTTCCGTAATCCTTAATAACAAGTGTAAAGAGGAACAATTGCCAATTAAAATAATTTTCATTCTGTAAGAATCAGATATGATTACTTGATGAAAATATCTCCTGACAAGAGTTCAACAGACCTGAAAGAAGTTAGAATGTGACCAGAAAAAGCAGAAAGAATCTGCCAAGAAACCAAAACTCGCAGCCATCAGCAGCGCCTTCCAGATTACCCAAACAAGAGCTCAGTGTGTTCCATGAACTGAGAAGAGAGTATGACATCTCCCCTCATCCAACAAACGCCCGGCGTGATCAGCACTACTTATATGCAGTTTACAGAAGAGGAAGCTGGGGGATGAGGAGGCAAAGAAACTCACTCAACATAGTACATCTGGTAAGTGATGAATCTAGACTACAAGTGAAAGAGACATCCCCAAGTCCTTCTGTCTGCAGTCTTGTTATCCAAAGTGCAGTTTTCAGGCAGGCACCATCAGCTTTGCATGTGACTTATTAGCAATGCATAATCTGAGGTGACTGCACACCCACATTTGGGGACGCTGTCCTATAGGAACGAGACTAGGATCGGCCTCCTTTATGACACTGAACATTTATAACTTTAAAGTATGTGCATGTACAGCTACATTGTGAGCACGAGGCTGGAAAGCAGTGAGAACCCTGTTCTAGGAGAGAGACAGTCCACGTGGCTGTCACTGGAAAGCATTTGCAGTGATGTTCATGAAATGATATGGGAGCACTGCATTCCTGGAGGATCAGGAAGGGTTAACGGATTCACGCCTGCACTGCTTAGAAAGTCACTGTGAAAATGTGCTGCACTTGGTCAGGAAAAGTTGTCCAAGCACATTTATGTCATCGCACATGACATCAATTGTCCATTTTCTGGACTTAAAAAAGCCACCTCCTGCGTTTTCAATCGAAAAAGGAGGAGCTGGTCACAGTAACTCTCCTGTAGAACTACAAGATATTTAGAGCTCTGGCCTCTGTCATTCTAAGTTCCAAATAGCCCAAAGCACCACTTAATGAGTTTGTAATGAAGCAGTACTGGATCTAGCCTGTTGACCACACATGCAAGTCAGCGAAAAGTCAGTGAAATAAGCAAAAAAAATATTTCCCAGTCCTTAACTTTGTCTAAATAGGAGTTGATTCATTAAAGAGAATTGGTAATAGTGATGTACAATTTATCACTTAAATGATTTAAAACACTGGAAATGCTTATTCTGTCTCCCCAGCTAGATTATCAACTCTGTTCTTCATTGATTATGGGACATTCCACAACCAGTTGTAAACTGTTGCTCATTCGCTCCTGTGACGTTGCCCAGCACAGTGCAGAGCTCCATTAAATAACAACACCGGTGCTTGCGATAAATAACTCAGAACAAAACTGGTCTTGGTCTCCTCAGGCAAGACTGTTCCCGAAGGGAAAAGCTGGGTCTTGTTCCTAGGTGAGAACATTCCCAGCACCAAAGTGTTGAATTAATGGGTGACAAAGAGAGAAAAGAAGTAATTGTGCTCTTGACAACATGCAAAGTGTGTTTGTTCCAATAAGTAGTATATGTCTTCAAGTTAACGACATAAAGATGATATTTTATATTTTAAAAGAAATTAATTAAATCTTTATGAGAACTAAACACTTATCAGTTCAATTAGACAAGTCTAAACACTGTCCGGATTTGGGGTTTAAATTCATTTCATACTTGTTTACAGGAAGCTCATCTCCAAATCTCATGATTAGTTTCCAGTTCTCAAGAACCAACACTTCTGTCAGCAAAGCTCACATTCCTACAGCTTATGATGCTGATTTTAGGAGAAACGTCCTTAGGTCAGGCCCTACAACAGCATTCTTTGGATAGGAAGCAGAGTTTGCAACAGGGGACGCTTAAACGCAGAGGGTATTGTAACTGAGTGATTTAAAAAAATAAATTGGCATAATTTCATGCTACATAGTATTGGATTTCATAAGAGCATATCCACACAATGTATAATTCAATTTGAACATACTGTCCTAACCCTGTCTACCCTTTCCTTCGTCAGTCCGCCATTAGCTCTCTTTATTCCCCTAGAGAGTTCCCTTCTAGTTCATGTGTACATACATGATTTTACATATCTACATAAAATCTAAGACCCACAAATGAGAGGTCACATATTTATCTTTCTGAGACTGGTTTAATTCATCTACTATGATCATCTCTAGTTGCTGCCATTTTCCTGCAAATGACAAGATTTCATTCTTCATTTTGGCTTATAAAATGCCACTGTGTATATAGACAACATTTTCTTTATCTGGTCCTCTATTCTTGAACACCTAGGTTGGTTCCACGGACTTAGCTATCATGAACAGTGCAGCAATAAACATTCACGTACAAGTATCTCTGTGAAATGTTGTTCATAGCCCTTCAGGTAAGTACCCAGGGTTAGTAAAGCAGAGGGATAAGGCAGCTCTAGGTTTAGTTTTCTGAGGAGCCTCCACAGTGATTTCCATGGTGCTGGACTAGTTTACATTCCAACCATCAGCTATATAAGGATCTATTTGTATGCAGCCAGCATCTGGTGCTGTTCTTTTCCTTGATGACTGTCATTCTGACTGGGGTAATATGGAATCCCAAAGTAATTTTAATTTCCATTCTCTGAGGGTTAGTAAGGTGGAAAATTTCTTCATGTTGATTAACCATTTGTATTTCCTATTTTGAGAAGTCTCTGTTTCCTTAATTATTCCATTTATTGATTGCTTGTGTCCTTATTACTTATATTTTTGAGTACTTTATATGTTTTAAATGTTAATCCTCTGTCATGTGTGTGCAACTGGGAGTTCTATAGAGGAGTCTGTATGCAGAAAGCTTTGTTGCTATTTTTAAATGAGAAAAGAAAATAGTGTACAGATTAATTTAAATGGATTTATTTATAACAGATATACAATGCCCCAAGAAGACACCAGAAGCTAGCAAACCAAAAGCCTGTTTCCAGAATGGGCTTCCTCTTTTGGATCTGTTGTCCCACAGACCCTCAGGTAATACTGGCTATTGCCATCGCTCTTGGCTGCCCTCCAGCAGTTGAACATAAGAGCCCATTGCTGAACATACTACATATGTGAGTCATAGAACAAACAGAGAGAGATCAAGCTGGTACTTGCCTAGGTTTCACAGTGTGGGGAAGATCTTTTGCATGCTATCAGAAGAGAAAGTCAATGGCCACCTTACCCTGCTGTGAACCTTGTGAACTACAGTAAGCACTGGACAGGTAAGATATATGCATTGCTGCAATAGAGGCACAAATGCCATGTGAGCAGCCAATCACTTTACGATGCAGCCCATACCTGGCACTGTTATCAGTGCCAAGAACCTGTGGCTAGACAGGTCACAGACTGTAGGGGCAAATCTACTATTGGTACCCTGCTAAATGGATGACACAGGAAACAAACTCCTAATGGCTCACTGCTATCCACATAGATGATGCATCTCTCATCTCTCACCAGAGAAATTCTTGTAGCTGATGGTGATTAACACAAAGAACCAAACTTGTTAACTTGCAGAAAGTCAGAGAATATGGAGTGTTCAATACTAAATGGGACACCTATCCCATGCCCTCTCTTCTCAAGTTCCAGGGAGCACTGAGGAAGTGGGGGTGGGAAGTTTGTAAGAGCCAGAGGTCACAGTGGATGAGTACAAGCAAACCACATTTTCCACAACTAGGCAGCTGTACATAAGAACCCAAGCACTTGGGGCGGCATCCACAAGAGATGTGCAAGCCCAAGCCAGGCAGAAGCCCAGCATGGAAGGGAGGCGGACAGAAGCCCAATCCCGCTGAGGAACTATTGGCAACCGATTGCTTCTGGGAGGGAGAGATTTGGTTTTCTTTCAGTGTGTGATACTGCGTAGGTTGACCAGACTCCAGGGGATGGACCCACATCCCAGAGAATTTGGAGAACACAAATTAGACTGGGTAGATCATAAAATAATAATAGTAGACATGGAGGGAAGGGGATAGGGAGTTGGGACAGATCTGAGCGGAGATGGGGAGGAGGTTCTTTTATACAATGACAAAATACATTATATAAAAGCCTTACAAAAAACAACACAAATTTTAATTTTAAAAATTTTCAGAAAAGCTTGCAAGCTCAGAAGGCACATAATTAAGGCGCCATAGTAATGGCTCATGCCTTCAACTAAACCCAGGGATCCTGTGAGTTTTCCCATTCTGCAGAATCACCTACAAGTTTCTCAACACTGTCTGATGAAATTAGAAGTCAGTTCACGGAAGGAGCAAGTACCACACAAGGCTCTCGGACTCCGCCCCTTGGGGATTTCCAGCAGGGTTTGGGAAGTGTGTCTGTGACCTGGAGGGAGTTTCAGTTGTTACACACCTCCTGGAGCTGACAGGTTGGAGGTGATGCTGTTATTGGCTGTTTGCTTTTAGCAGGAGCATATCGGCTTTTCAGTTATCATTTTTAACCAGAAAGATGGTTTTCAGCTCTTAACAATCATCCTCACAATTTGAATTCCTTTAGCAAAGTGATTACAAACTGCAGAGATACAAACTACTCTCATTTTTGTTCGCACGCAGGTTATTTTTACTCTTCCCTTCAGCTAAAACTTAGTATATTTTTAGGTGTTACACACAGCACACCTGTGATCACCAAACACCACTGCGTAGAGAAGGTTTTGTTTGGCCAGTATAGAGAACATCCTGGGATCGTTTTCCAGGTTGTTGGTAGTAGGGTAGGGGATGGTTCCTTAAATTTACTGCTGAACTATTTACAACAGTGACATGCTTGTAGCAGGATCAACCAGTTCGAATTGGAACTGGACTTTTAAACCTTATCAGGAGTTCTATAACAGATATGATATGGTGAGCTTAGTGACCCTTGCCTCTAACATTAAAAACTTCCTATGAGCCCAGGGTTATCTCAAAAGTAGAGCAGTCGATTGAAAAACACAGACCTTCTAGAGAAAGTTAACTATCAATTTGACATTCTAAATTATCTGGCTAGATCAACTTCCTTTAAAGATAAATAAAGTGGACCATTTCTAAGAAATAACCCAACGGAAGATTTTGAATGATGATTTCCCGGGACTCTGAAATACCATCACTACCACACAATCAAATGATGTAAGCGGAACATCATCTCAGTCAGGGGCCATGCGGCTAATGCGACCAACAAAAAGTAGTGTTTAGTAATCATTTTTACCTTCAGGGAATGCACAAGTGTCTAAAGGATAACATCTTTAAAAAGCAAATTTTTATTTCAAGGATACAGTGACAAACATGGTCAATATATTTTCCAGCTAATGATGCACTCATGTCTAAATAGTACATCATAGGAATCAAGGCATTAATTAACCTTTTCATTGGGTATTAATCTATAAAGTTATATAACCCTTTGATCAAACCAATTTATCACTGTGGTACAGTCACCCCAGAGCTGTGGCCTGTTGGTCAGATCCTATAAAGGGATGTCCAAAGCTGTCACATCAAGTATTCATCAGCAGGGCCCTAGTAGTACTCTATGTAGGTAGCAGATAGGCAGCGCAGGGCCCTGCAGAAGACATCAGCAGCTCATAAATGTTGAAGAGCTTTAGGAACACAAAAACATATATAATACACTATGTAACTGAATAATCTTCTGTGTAAGAATTAACAGCTCTTCATTTTTGCAAACAAAAAGCCTTTGAATATTATAGAATGTTGACATTTCCTCTATCTACCCCACCCCCAGTTCTATCCTCCCCGACTCACTACTTAAGAACACCTGCCTAAAAGCAAGAATTTTACGTGGCTTTCTAGCCTGTGTTGCTTTCTCTCTCTGTCTCTGTCTCTCTCTCTCTC
>NW_008338533.1:5658330-5693784 GCF_000622305.1 Nannospalax galili | reverse complement strand
CTCTCTCTCTCTCTCTCTCTCTCTCTCTCTCTCTCTCTCTCCCATTTCTCTGTCTCTCTTTTACTCTGTCTCTCTGTCTCTGCCTCTGTCTCTCCCTCCTTTCCTCTCCCCTCATTGTTATGATTTTTAAAGGCGCACATGAGCACGCTATATTCTACAATCCTTTACACATTTGAGACTGTAGCTTTTCCTCTATTTAACACTAGACTTTTGTGTTATTCCCATGTAAAACAATCTTTCATACATCTAAGTTACAATTCATAATTTGAGACACGCACATTCATGCCCATCGATAGTTACAGTATTTGTTTTTACTACTGTATACAAAATGAGCATTTTTGAATCAAGAATTGTGTGTGTGTGTGTGTGAAGAGTGATTATACATATTTGTGCAGTATTGAAGCCATGATTGATCCACAGCAGAAGTATGCATACATATATAAACATGTGTACCTGTACATTGACTACTTTATCATGATTTTAGGTTGTTAAATTATTTATGTATCTTTATTTATTATTAAAAATAAATCTTTAAGCTCAAAATAGTTATTTATTTGCCTCATTTCAATGAGGGACATAAAACCAGGGTGTGCCAGAAGAATTGTGAGTAGCCTTAGAACTCACTCTGAAAATCAAATTAATATTTTGTGAATCCTTTACCCAAAGAAGCAGGATTAATAAGGGACAGCTTCCTATTAAAGTCCATCACTAAGAGTGACCTTTATGCATGCCTACCTGTTTCACCTCGGTAGAGCCCAGCAGACAGAGACTGACCCTCTCCATCTCTCCTTACTGCCTCATTTCCTATAAAAGCAGGGGCTATTGCTTTGCAGTATCGTAGGCTTCAAAAGTCACAGAAACATGCAGACAGAAGTTATATAAAGATGTTTTACAACACTTGGTATTTGGATAAAACTGTGTGTCTATATGAGCTTCCCGTGGTTTCCCAGAAGTTTAGTCAACATTTTGTAAATTTCTAGTGCTAAATAAAATACAGATTTTGGTACTGAAGAAAAGGAAGAGAACCTAAATGAAAATTCAACTTGAAGTGCAGCAGGCTGTTTGCCTGTGCCATTGTTCAATCAGGAAAAGAGGAACAGACAGCCACTAACTTCTAATCCACTTAAGGATGCTCCAGCTATCAGTACTGTTTCTGACAGTGATGGTTTCCCTCCTCTACCAACAGATTGGGCCTGGGAAGCTACGAATCCAGAGGTGGATCCTTTAAAGAAAACAATGAATATGGGGCAAATAGAGCCTTTCCCTTCTTTTCCCTTGAGAAGCCAAGATTCTGTGTCTAAATCTATTCAGTCAAATACAGAAAGGAGAAAAATGGTCGGAGTTACGGAGATGACAGCAGACATACCAGCTTGAAAACTTGGGATAAAAATGACTTTAGACTTCAGCATAAATCAACTAAGATGGCAGCAAACGATGGAATAAATTCTTGTTCAATGGCTTTGGGAGCTCCACGACAGAAACAATTAGGAATAACTGAAGTTCCTAACTTATCTGGACACAAAGAAACTGAACTACAAACATGTTTATCAAAAATGCCTGACCCCACAATAAAAGGCCTGGACAAAAACAGCACATTACAGGCATTTAAGCCCAATTGTCAACAAAACCAATTTTAGAAAAAGATGTTGGATGACATTCCAGAAGCAAAGACTCCAGAGGAAGCTCCCTTGTATCAGTTATGGTTTAAGGAAAAAACTAATTCTTTAAGAGTTATTTCTGCAGTTATTGAAAACACGAAGTACTGGGATGGCCGTGCACAGAAAACTCTGCTTCGTTTGGAATTATTGGCTGTCCTGGACTCAGCCGTTACACCTGGCCCACATCATACAAAGACTTTTCTTATGAGACATGGGACAAATATTATGCAATGTGTATTTTATGAAATTGATCGTGAACTTCCAAGACTGATGAGAGGCCAAATTCACAGGTGTGTTGGACACAAAGAAGAACATTTTCAAATGTGTTTCTGTCAGACCAGCATCTGTTTCTGAACAAAAGACTTTCCAAGCACTTGATAAAATTTCAGGTGATGAGATGCGTGTTATACTAAAATAAAGAATGAACCTCAAATAGTGACACAGGGGCTTAAACAGTATCAAATGGAGCGTTTGCTGTTATTTTACTGTTTGCAGTTCTATCACTGCTGTTTTTGTTTTTCACTTCTTGAGTTAAAGTTTTAAATTTAAATAAAATTTGTATTAAGCATGAAAAAAAAACAACTGTGTGTCTATATAATTTCCTGTAGGAAATTCCTTTTAAAATACCTCCAACCTACTGTACAACCAGAGTAAGCTTTTTTTCTAGTTTCTACTTAAAAAATTATAACCCCCTGGAAATAGAAACCAAAATAGCAAATTCTCTTCATCTTCATAATCACTTAGAATGTCTTTAAAAATGTGGCTCTTTTTAAAGTCACTTGCAATGGCCGTAAGACAAATTCTATTTTAGAACATTCAGGTAAGGACATTTAAGAATTGAATACCAATTTTTACCACTTTCCCCATTGGCTAAATCCAAAATGAAATGTGGGGAAGGAAGCTATGCTTCCATGAAAGGCAAAATGCAAATGTCTCGCTTCTGATTTACCGGTATCTTGATTTATGGGTTGCAAGGAGAGACCCACTAGCCATGGCTGCACTTCTACGGAAGTACAGGAATTGGGAACCCCGAGGGGACCTGAGTCAAGATGTCCGTACGTGTGGCTTTCAACCATACATCGTACAAATTACCTACACACCTGCCTCAAACCCCTTCACTTTGACGCCGGGATGAAGGTCTGACTGGTCAACACAGGTGACACTGTCTGCTGACTGTCCTCTGTTGTCAGAAACCATCACATTCATAAAATGCCATTAAGATGGGGCTGGAGAGATGCCTCAGCAGTTATGAGCACTGGCTACTCTTGCAGAGAACCTCGGTTTGCTTCCCAGGACCCATGTAGTGGCCGACAATTGTCTACAACTCCAGTTCCATGGGGTTTGATGCCTTCTTCTGACATCCACAGGCTCTGCCCAAAATGGGTGCACTTATCCACATGCAGGCAAAACACTCATATAGACAATAAAAATAATAAATATTTTAAAAATATTATTAAGATTAATGCTGAAAGAAATATAAAAGACATATAGCCATATGTATTTCTTACATGGAATTTACTTTACATGGAAGTAAAAATGCTCCTTTAGGTTTCTATGGAAACTTCTAAATACTCATTCTCCATTTGTGGCCTTTTCATGACAGACACGCATTGTGGGACAAGTACAGGAGAAACACCAAGACTTGCAGCAAACTTCTGAGTCACTAGAGATTATTCAATGACTTTAGCTCTTCCACTACACAGAAGTTCTGACCGCAGATTAAAGGCCCCATTGCTATTTAGACAAGAGACCTTGGAGACAGCAGGTTTTCAAGCCACAGAAGAAGGACGGAAAGAAATGGAACATCACTGTCCTTTGTATTGTTTGTCGGTGTGAGGGAGGGGCAGAGGAAACAACTTTCTTCAAATGGCAGTAGTTGGAGATCGATATCTGTGTTCAGCTGTGCAATGGATTTCCCACCAATTTTGGCCACAGGGTGAACATAGTGCCTCTCACCATTTAAATGGCAAACAGAAAAAAAGAAAAAATAACTGGGAGATGCTCCAAAAACCTGTTCATTAGGATCTCAGCACCCAAAGTCTGACTTGTTAGACTTCCTTGATTCTACCATTCCTGCGTTTAATAGTTGACAATTTAGATGCTGGTATGAGGTCAATATTCTATTTCAGAGATGAAGACATGCAGACTCTGGAAGCAAGGAAGAGTTGCACACGGCGTGCAACGTCCTTTCCATACTAACTTTAGTGAGTTACTTTCGATTTTGTCCGTTTTCTTTTTCCCTTTGAGCGTCTGTTGCTTTTCTTGCATCTTATACTGCACGTGATTCTAGCAACTTACACAGCCTGAGTTGTTATCGGAGTAGGACTTTTCAATCTTATTATCCTGCGATTTACTGTGTGATGATGACTGCCCACAGACAATGTGAATGCTTATGTGGGTGACCTAACATATGTCCATGCATGACGTGAAGATTCTATTCATAACCATCCAATCGTAATCACGATTTTGTTGAGGAAATAGCTCTTGTTCTTCAAGTTAAACTTCTGAGGAACTTCTGACTATCTCATTAGTTTGTACTTTGTACCAGGGTTCTGACAGCAGATTAAAAAATCTCACCATCACTTAGGGAAGATGTGAACTAGTTCTGTGGCACAGAGAGCTGCTCTGGACTGAGACTCCTGAGTGAAGGCAGTCTAGCCAGGGGTCAATGGCTGACTCCTCCTGTGTGGAGGCAAATCATTTTGTTTTCTTGGAGTTCAGTCTTCTTACTAATTTAATTTAAATGGCACATAATATCTAAAACACGCAAGGCTCTTATAATCTAAATTTAAACACAAGTGGAAAAGTGGTTTCTTTAAGTTTAGTTGATCAACACATCCTTTGTTTATTTCCAAAAGGCAATGCATTTGGTACTGGCTTCTTCCTTGGCTTATGGGAGTCACAAAAAGGGGAAGTGACCCCAAACAGAGGAACTTCCTTATGGTGTGGGTGGCTGAGTCTCTAATTCCCAGGGGAGGCCTGTTCACTGTCACTGGGTCCAGATGGGTGAAACTTAAGTCTGTCAGATGTCAGACACATTGAAGAAGAGATTCCTCCAAGAGTGAGTAGGTAGACCAGATGATGCCAAGTTTTTTTTTTTTTTTTTTTTTTTGTTAAGAGGTGTAAAAAAGAATAAAAAAAAAATTAGGTTAAAGAAAAAAAAATATTGTTTTTTGTGGGGTTCAACAGGAAGTGTTTTATATAGCTTTTCCCTGTGTTCCTACACTTGTCCTAGCATCTGACATAGTGGGTAGCATTTGATTCTTTAATTTTTTTTTTTTTTTTTTTTTTTGGCTACAGGTAGTATAACAGCATCAAAGACTAATTAGGTTAATAAACAGAAATGTATGGTTCTCTGTTTCCAAAATGCAGGCTCCTGAGGGTTGAGAAGATATGCTCTCCTCCAGTCTCTCAGGTCTGCCTGTACACTGCATCCTTCCCTCATCTCTCTCTACCCATGTTCCCTCCTCTGATGTGTCTCTGGGTTGAGATTTTCCTTTTCATAAGGACACTAGTCATGATGCATTAGGGTCTTTCCTGGTGGCTTCATCTCAACTTCTTATCTCTTCAAGGACCTTTTCTCCATGGGTCAGTCAGTAATTCAGTGGGAGATAGGACTTCAATGTGTGAATTTTGAGGGACACAATTCGACACACAACACCAGGATCTGATGGTCAGTATTGTCGACGAGAAGCAGAGGCCATGACTCTTAGTTTATCTCAGCTTTGCCCCTTGCCAGCCATGAAACTAAAATGAAACTTGAAGGTGGAATCACTCAGTCATCCCAGGTTTATCCATCAAATAAGTGAGATAGTGTCGGAACAAATTAACTCTGAAAACTTCCTTTCCTTCCTAATATGTACACATCTAAGTAAGTGTGTGTGAAGGAGGGAGTCGGGATCACCAGCACTCACTCCCTGCGCTGTGCAGCGACACATTTTCACGTCTCACGTCCTTTTTTCCTCCCAGAATCCTGGCTAGTAAGAAAGTCAGTCAGAAATGATACACTCTTCAAAACTTTGCCTCATTATGATTATAGCAATCACATAACATATGTGTGTGCGCCTGCAAACACACTCAGACACTAGTGCAAATGCTAACTCTTTCTAGCTGTTAGTACAGACGGAAAACTTGTTTCCCACCCTGATCAAAGGTTACACAGGGGACTGAGGACCAAGGGAAAGACCAGCAAGAAAACATGCTCTGTTCTCTTTCACTTTGAATCGTAACGATGTATTAGCTATTCAGAGAGACGCTACCATTGAAAATGGGGAAGAAGGCTTACATGCTGTGCATCTCTTCAGACTTTTATTTCCAGGTCTGGATTTTTGATATTGAAGTTGTTTCATGTTTCAGGATCATTATGACAAGTTTCTTGACCTCTGTGGACTTCTGTTTTCATGGAAAGCTGCAGGGCTCAGCAAACATATTGGATCTTTGTTTCCAAAGGAACATGATGAAAGCAGATCCCATAAGCAGATGTTTCTTAAGAGGCTTCTACAAATATGACAGCTGATGCAGAGAGGAAGATGTAGCAATCTGCTGATCTGTCTTCAAGGAACGAGGCACTTAGCAATCAATACCATATTTATGAAGCCATTTTTTCACCTGAAAATCTGCGCCTCCCCGCTGTGACTAAGGGAGACAAGCTAGGTTTCTACCCACTGTTCCACTCACGTTTTCTACTTGTTTTAGTGACAGCTAGGTTTACAGAAACTTAGTAAGAGCCATCCTAATGTACAAACGGAATCTAATTAATGCTTGTTTGAACCAAACATGTGGATGCCTGGTTAACATCCATTTCTATTGCACCATAGGCTCAGGGGACACTTCTTCATGACTGTGACTCAGTAACAAGACACAGAGTTTCCCCAAGAGGGCAATATTTTCAAGAACCATTATTTATTCATGATTTAATTGTTTTCTTGGCTTTGGGAGTAGAACCCAGGATTTCAGACACACTTGACAGCATACTGCGGAAGTTTGTTATCGGCCCAAGAATAATTCTGTTTTCATTTTTTTAGGATTAGGGACAATATATGCCAACAAATCCAGTGGTCCACGCTGAGCATCCCAAGACTGAAATGCTGGGACAGGAAGCATTTCCCATTAACAGCCTTTCAGCTTTGGAGGTTTTGCATATACACAATGATTGATCTTAGAGAGGAGATGCAAAAGAAACTCATTTTTATTTTAATGCACCTAATGTACACAGCCTGGGAATGACTTCAAACAATATTTTTAGCTGTAAAGAATCTTCTGAGGTGATATATTGACTTCTCTGTTTGTGACATAACGCCAGAGCTCACAACCTTCCAGATTCTGGAACATTTCAGATTTGGGGTTTTGGATTAGGAGGCTCAACACACATTTCCGTCATCAAGATGACATTTCAGAAGGGCCTATAAGATGATAAAGTTGAAATGTCTCATTTTTAGTTCTGTATTTTTTATGGATATAAGTGGACAGATAAGCTTCAATGTTAAAGGATTTTCTATAGGTGAATCTCATCAATCTGTCCTCTAAGAAACCTAAAATGCCTGAGTGATATTTTGGACCTATCTGATACAACTAACAGATACTGTAAAGGACTGAATTTAGAGCCTATTCTAGAGAGAACCTCTGGGGTTTTCACATCCATGTCCATTTATACAATCAAAACAAATGCACATATGAACCAACATGAAACTATGAGTGGAAATAATGGGGTGATTTGAAGTTGTGTTATGCTTCTTAATAATTACTTAAATTACTAATTCATGTTAGATAGAAGTAATCAAATTCCTGAAACAGTGAGTGCTTAGAGTTTTAGTCTCCTTACTGAGATACTTCCACCAAGTTTTCCACTGCACAAACTGTATCTGTCTTGCTCTAAACTGTCCACTGTGCGTTTTCCCTTCTAACGGCTCATCTCTGTGTGTCTGCCTATGCTCATTCATTCATGAATTGTGTTGAGTCTGTGCTGCCCCAGAGTCTGTATTCCCCATTACCTTAATGGACAGGTAAATACGGAATTCTCCCCCCGTAATGCTAATCTCAAACCAGAAAGTAACACAGAATACATAAAATTTTATTCGTATTTTGGGAAAAAGAGTTGAGTATGGAACAGATCTCTGATCCTAAATCAAAGGCCAACCTTCACCACCCACTCTCCACATGCCCCTCCATTGAGCTCAGTGGCAGAAATCTTCAAAGACCTTGATTCATCATCTACGTGCAGATCATCATGGCGTGACTGAACCACTCTTCCCCAGTTCTCTCAACAAACATAGCAACCTGCACAGACAGGGTTCCTGCTTACTGTCTAACCTAGTGTTTCAGTATCTAGAAGTGCTAGTCTCCTTAGGGAAGGGTGCTTTAAGGACTAGCCCCTCAGTCCTCTCACCTCCTCCTCCTCCTCCTCAGTGACCCTCATTCTCCGCTCACTCCCCTTCCCCCTCCCCTCCCCTCCTCTCCATCTTCCTCCTCCTCTTCCTTCTCCGACCCCTCGTCTCTCTCCTTTTCTCTGCCCCTTCCTCCTCCTCTTCCTCTCTTTTCCCTCCCTCCCACCTGCCCCCTCATCTTCTCCATATCCCCCTCCTTCCCTTCCTCCTCTTCCTTCTCTTGTAAACCTAGGGTGAAAATTGCTCAACCATATAGCCAGGGCCTAATGCCCAGTAGGCGAATTAGTGAGGGTTTAATTACACTTCCCTCCTCCTCTTACTCTGCTACATTTAGTAGTGCTGGCTTATAACAGATGCTTTTGAATAAAATTATTTTCAGTAGGCACATTTTCCTACATTGAGAATTATCCAGTAGGACTGGAAAGTTTGTAAAACAAAGAAATCATTGAATAAGCGAATGGAAGTCATTCAGGTATTTTTCTCATAGCAGTTTTAAGACAATGACACACACACAGAAGCTTCAAAAATTCAGAGAGAAATCATGGCCTTGGACCAGTTGGAATGCAGTTTATAAAGCCAGATGAGTGATAAGTCCTAAGTAAACAGCAGCTGTAAGCAAAATCCTCCACCCTACACATTAGGACCACAGCTTTTCCAGAACCTAAAATACAACCAAAGACACAGGAATGAGGCACAGCTGTTCCCCCCGGAACCTCATATTCCCAACTTAGCTTCCAAATGCCTCATCACACAAGCACCAGAAGGCAGGTTCTGCCACTGAGAAGCTGGCTACCGGCTACTCACTCCACAGCTGAAGCCTGTGGGCCCAGCACAGAGGCACTTCAGGCCAGTTTGATAGAGGTAAGTCCTCCACTGAAATTCTCTCTTCCCAGGTATGTTAAGCTGATGAGTGATAGAGGCTTTGCCTGCGGGAACAGTATTTCCAAGGCTTTTCTCAGCTGCCACTTCCAGAACCCAGATAATAAACCTGTGTTTAGTTCTTCCAATTCTACAGTGTGGGACACAGGCCTGAGCTTGACTTCCGTCTGTGGTATAGGTTCCACAGGTTCCATAGGTCAGTGTTCTGGCACCAGTGTGGCCTTCCGTGGGCAACCCAGCACTGTACCCCACATCACAGGTACAGGAAACCTGAGCTCTTTATCCCCAGAGTCTGCCTGGTAGATTACGCCAAGGAGAGGCCATTAATAGGACGCTGGTGAAAGCTGCCCTTGAACCTGGTGGTCAGTGTTTCTCCAATTCCCTGACTGCACAAGAGCCAACCGGAAAACCAGAGCCAGCACTCTCCTCTGTGTTTTCCCAACAGCCCCAAAGATTTTGTAAGCAGCTAAGTCTTTACATTAAATCCTCCTCTGTTTGAATGCCAAGAATACTTTTTATTTTTCTCACAAACCCTGAAAGAGACACTCATGGCTGTTCAGTCCTTCCCGTCCCCCATGCTGACATTCTATCCTAAAAGCCCCCTCAGGCCAAACACCCATACATTTCCACCTTTGTCAAACTCTTCCTATATGCTGAATTATCTTTAACTCATTATTTAATCTTCCTTATGTCTACTGAAGATTCCATCACAAACGAAGCAGTTTAGGCGGTGGACTAAATATTTCCTAAAGGCCACGACCTACTCCCACGCTTCGTTTTATTCCAGAAGAACCAGACTTCGGATGGGTTCCCTAGGCTGGATGACTTTTGATCATTGAAACTCTACTGTCTGAAGTGATTAAAGGCAGCATAAGGGTTTGAGTCTGAAATGACCCCATGTTCCCGTGTTCGGAGTTCTTGGTTTTCTGACTGCAGTGTATCTCGAAGGGTGCAGAGCCTTTAAGAGCTGCAGAAGCAAGTCAATAGGGGTGGGCTTTGAAGGTCAAACCCACGCCTAGCTCCAGTCCCAAGCATGGGGTCTCCTTGTCAGCCGCCTGTCATCAGGAGTCTCCAGCACAGGTTTGTTCTGCCATCAACCCCGAACCTCTCAGGAACCATGAGCCAACAGACACGCCGTTTTCCTCAGTTGGTGCTGTCAAGATGTGCTTTTGGTCACAACACGAATATGACTAGTGAAGGGGATTAGAGGCACATAAGAAACTTAAGGGGCGCTTTTCTGGTGTAAACTTTCCTGGAAATCCAAGAATATCTTTTTTAGGTTCAGGAAACATCTTTGCAGTTCCCTAAAAACCAGCTTTGAGGCTACGAAGGGAACCGAGCATTTCTGGTGAGTTCCAGTTCTGTGTGTTCCACAGCTCTGATTCTGCATACGTTCCCCTACTGTGCGTATTTCCGAGACTCGTACAAACCTAACATTTTATGTTCTCCCGGAAGGACAATAATGGTAAGTGTCTACTGACAGTTTTCTCTGTGTCCACTTGGAAGACATGTTTATAAATTTTCTTCCACCGTTCCACCACTCCTTACCGCAAACAGGCAGGTGACCCACGCTCATGATGCCCAAAGATAAACTGAACAGACGATTTCTGATTGTCCTGGATTTTGTCTAAAATATGGTAGATGGGGGATGTTGGTAGTGGAGTCATTGATCACATTCTTTCAAAGAAGTAATGGCTGTGTGATGGGGCTGTGCAGGCAGGACCACTGACAGCCTGTGAAGTTTGTGGGCTGGTCTTAAGCATGACACAGAAAAAGCCAAGTGCCCAAAGGGTCAAGCTGACCATGCGCACCCCATGAACAGATAGATACCTTCTCCAAAAATGCCTCTCCCTACTGGTTCATAGAACAGCTGGATTCCAGAGCCTTGGCACAAAATACAATGAAATTAGATTGGATTTATCTCCAGTCTGATGGAATGAGCTCTTTTGAACCATAAGACACTTGTAGCAAGAAAAATTAAATCTCATACCCCCCAAATTTATAGATCACGTTTCATATCTGCTATAAAATCGATAACCCAGGTTGATATTTACAGAGATGTTCTACGACCTAGTTCTGAGTCTAAAGCCACAACACTGTGGGCTCTACAATGTCTCCCCTCTTTTGGAAACAAGAGCAGCTTAATCCTTAGCTGGTTGTAGCTGGATCCATCCTAAAATAACCAAGGAAACACAACACCTGGAGGAACAGGGAACTTCAAGCTTCCTGTGAACAAATACCAACCCACATCAGGATCCAGGAAAGAGAAAAAGTTCAAGCAAACCGTTGTAATCAGTTAATCCCTGAATTGCCATGCGCAAACTCGGAAGGCTTCCTAAGCCACCTAGAAACACAGCAGCATCATTCAATAATCTTGCTTTGTGCCGAGCCCTGTTTGAAACTATCACACACGTGTCAATGTTACGTTATTTGTCTTATTTGGTGGAGAGCAGACATCGAGGTACTAGGGAATGTAGGCTCTCCCAAGGGTCATATGGGTGATAAGAAGTAATCCTGGGATTTGAACTTTGTCACTCTAACTGCAGAGTCTGGCTTGGTAAACATGGGTGCTGCCTTTGGCTAAGGAACAAAGCTCCTGTCTTTGAATGGAGTAACTGCGAGTGAACAAGATGAACTGGTCCATAGCTCCTTCCTTGTTGAAAGGAGGAGCCAGCAACGGAGGGGAGCTGCAGAGCTTTGTCACCTGACACACAGTCCTTACTATCAACTAAATTAACTACTTTGTTTTTAATGTTTCCCAAGAGGCAAATAGAAAGTTTTCATTCTAGCTTGTAGAATTCACCGAGATTGTTGCCTAAACAACCGTAATGCTGACATGGGACTTGAGTGCCAGGGCTCCCAGTGGCCTCCCAGGCCAGGTAAGGCATCTTGATGGATCATTGTCCAGGTGTTGGTGGGAGCTGGTTGTGTCAGGAAGACACTTAACCAAGGAGACAGACAAGGAACTCAGGGAAGGGTGCCAAGGGGCGGGATGGTAGTGCAGTCATTTAAGAAAAAAGGAATTTCATACGAGTAATTTTCCTCCTCTCTTCTTCAAACAACTGAGTAAAGAAAGTCAGGTTTGGGACTGTTTGGGGGCTGTTTGAAAGTCTTCATGCTGCTTTATTTTACCTTAATCTATGTATCTCCTTCCTTCCTTCCTTCCTCCCTCCCTCCCCCCTCTAAATAAAAAGGATGACATGACCTGAGCATCATCATTCATGGCTCACTGCTTCCTGATTGTGGATACAATGTGACTGGCCACCTCACACTCCTGCTGCCATGCCTTCCCTGCTATGGTAAACTGTATCTCTTGAGCTATAAGGCAAAATAAACCCTGCCTCCCTCCTTCCTCCCTCCCTCCCTCCTTCCTTCCTTCTTTCCCGCCCTCTCTTCTCTCTCTTTCTTTCCTATTTATTTTAATTTATATTTCTGGTCTTTGACAGTTTTGTATATCTATATAATGAATTTTATTGATCTTTAGATACTATTTACCTCTCTCAGCTCCTTGCTTCTCTTATGGAAACCCTGCTTCCCAACAATTCCCCCTCTTATATAGCCTCTGTGTGTGTGTGTGTGTGTGCGTGCGCGCGCACACACACGCATGTATGCATACTATTTAGTTTAATTAGCATTGCAGGATAAGCATGGATGGTTATTTAAGGGATTCTCCATGTCCATGGCTATGTCACTAAAGAACATGACACCCACTTCCAACATCCCCGCAGGAGAGGTGGGCCCTCCTGGGGCCATCCTTCTGTGATGAAATGTTGACGAAGCAATCATGTGCAGGCATATAGGGCTGAGGTTCCTAAGTTCAACAGCCAAGTCATGCCCAGAAGGCCTCTCTTCGCAAAACACTCCCACTTTTGCCTTCTTTCCGGCCCTCTTTCTGTCGTGATGCTGCCTACACCCGTGGATGGGGTGATGTGATCGGCCAGTTGTGGCACTCCATGGTCTCTTCTTCTCTTCACCTGAAAGAGTTCTGACTATCTGCTTTGACATGCAGTCACTGTCATAACCTTTATGTTACTGAGACAAAGTCTCCCACTATGTAGCCCAGGCTGACCAAGAACTCCAGACCCTCCTACCTCAGCCTCCTGAGGGCTGGAATCACGGCATGTATTACAATGTCTAGCCCACCCAACCTACCTCAAAACAAGATTCCATGGAAAATCCTTCTTCCCCCACAAAACACAAAGTGATCACTTGATGCTCCCTGTTTGCTAGTACGGACCATCACATTTCTGTATCATCTGGCTTGTTCAAAGTCCCTGTTGATAGGGTTCAGATCCAGGCAGCCCCAGACCCAGAAACCATAAGGCCCCTAAGAGGAACTGAGTCAACCAAATCCCAGCCACCCTCAAGTTAACAAAAGCAGCTCTGGGAAATTAATGACCAATGTATTGTGATCACCAGAGCATGCTCCACAGGCTGACAAACTGGTTTCCCAAGCCCTTAGCTGCAGTGGGTTCCTGGAACCCTGTAATTGTAGAAAACATGTTTTACAGTAGATGTTTTCCCCCATAAGTTTCAGCAGGTACAGACCCCATGCTCTCCCTGAGCAAGCAGCCCCCAAACAGTCCCAAACGGCAGAAAAATATTCTCTTTTTCCGCATTCTGTCCCTTTAAAAGCTGCCCCTCTGTGGCCATTAGGCTGCTGGCTCTTCCTCACACCGAGGTGAGGACCAGCCCTGCCAGACCCATTAAACTCTCGCTTTGCCAGAGTCCTCTTTGTTTCTGTTTCACAGCAATCCCGACCCCTGCCACCTTCTCATCTAACATATAGTGCTGTGACTCGGATCACCTATTTGGGTATGGTGGTGAGGACTCTGGCCTGACCAACTGCCATATACTGGCTCCTGCGCTCACCATCCATTCAGTCACCAGGTTCTCTCTCTCTCTCTCTCTCTCTCTCTCTCTCTGCCCCCTTCCTCCACCCTCTGCTGCCACCCTCTCTCTCCCTGCCATTTTGCACTTTCCTTTTTAATCATGACCATCAGCCCCATCTCATCCATAACCATCACTGTGGAGGAGCCCAGGGTAGTGACTGTAGTAGCTGGTAAGTCTATTCATGGTCTGTCCTTCCCTCCTACTCTGGTAAGGTTTTTCCCTCACAGATCTCCATGGTGGGGGTAGATGCAAGACCCCGTTTCCCTAAAACAAAGGGTACCCTTGTGAACCTGTAGAGCCCCTGGGACCAATCACAGCAGCTTCCATGCCATCAGGAAGGCCCTCATAGAGGCACTGGCTTTAGCCCTCCCTGACCTAGGATCCCCATTTCTCTTATATGTAACTGAATATAAGGGACTGGCTCTGGGGGTCCTTGGACAAATGAAATGAAGGGACACACCTTTGCCCCTGTGGCCTATCTCTCAAAACAACTAGACCCCACCGTCAAGGGAGGGTAGCCTTGTCTCCGTGCCCTGGCAGCTGCAACCCTCCTAGCTCAGGAAGATCTTAAACTCACCCTGGGTCAGCCTGTTTCTGTTCTTTTCCCCCACCGTCTTAAGGACCTCCTCACCCACTCCTCTCAGTATTCTCACTCCATCTAAGCTTCAACTCTTTCATGTCACCTTCCTTGAAAATCCCTCAGTCACTTCAGACTCCTGCCCTCCCCAAACCCTGCCTAGCTCCTCCCCCTGCCACACCCCTCACTCATTCATGTCTGCAGACCCCCCCAGGAACTCACCTGTCAGGAACCCTTGGTTTCTCTGAGCCCCTACCTGACTCAGCTCTAACCTGGATTGTGGATGGCAGCTCAACCCTGACCCCTACTGGATCCCACAGGGTAAGGTATGCTATGGTCTCCATCGCAGGCATTACTGCCCCCTGGCACCACCTCACAGAGGGAAGAACTCATAGCACTCACCAGAGCCTTAACATTGGCCAAAAATAAAAAACCAATATTTTCACAGATTATAAATATGCCTTCCATATACTTCATCATCATGCTTCTATCTGGAAAGAAAGAGGTCTGCTTACCACAAAGGGGACCCCCATTATTAATGGTCCACTAATCCTCAAATTATTGGAGGCATCTTATCTTCCTTCCATGGCAGCTGTAGTCCATTGTACGGGCGCCAACCTCTCACTGATCCTCTTGCCAGAGGCGATGACCTGGCCAACCAAGCAGCTAGGGAGGCCAGCAAACGCCAGTATCATGCTGCTGACCTGTCTTTCTTAGCTCCATCAGGGTTCGTGCCTTCCTACACCCCTCAAAAGCATAAATCTCTTTCAGAGAAAAGGGGCCACCCCAACCTCAGGAGGACGGGTGATTCTTGGGGACAGGTATTGCCAACCAGAAGACCAGGCCTCGTCCGTCCTGACTCACCTACATAACGTCTTTTATATTGGGACTCGTTCACTTTATAAATTTCTTGAACCTCTCATTTTTCACCCTAAAAGCCTTCCTCTTCTCACAGAAGTCACCTGCTCCTGCCCCATTGGTGCCACTGTTTCCCCTCAGGGTGGGGGCACCTACCTCCCTCCTTTAAACACCACCAACATAGAGGATCTCTCCCCGGGGTTGATTAGCAACTAGACTTTACTCATATGCCGGCTTTCAAAAAGTTCAGTACCTACTAGACTTAGTAGATACCTTCTCAGGATGGATAGAGGCTTTTCCCACTACAGGGGACACAGCAGCCCTTTGAGCTTATGTATGGCAGGCCTTTCCTCCTGAGCAATCTGCCAAAGTCATCTGCCACTCCAACAACCCTCTCTCCTCCATGACTACTTACCAGCTTTAACCAACTGTTCCTTACTTTTCCCCCAGCCAGATATAAAAAACTGCCAACATGATGGACGGAGAATGCTCTAACACCAACAGATACCAGGAAACAACAGCCTGAGAGGATCCCCTCCAGATCCAGCTGTATCAAACCCCCTTCCCCTTTTGTCATCGGCCTTACCCAGCAGGAAGTAGCCAGATGAGAAACATTGTCCTTAATCCTATAACATAAAAGGCTGGAATGATAGGGCTTAGATCCAGGGGACCCCAAACCCAGAAACCATGAGGCTCCTAAGAGGAGCTGAGTCAACCAACTCCCAGCCACCTGCAAGTTAACAAAAGCAGCCCCTGGGAAATTAATGACCAATGTATTGTGATCCCCAGAGCATGCTCCACAGGCTGACAAACAGGTTTCCCAAGCCCTTAGCTGCAGTGGGTTCCTGGAACCCTGTAATTGTAGAAAACATGTTTTACAGTAGATGTTTTCCCCCATAAGTTTCAGCAGGTACAGATCCCATGCTCTCCCTGAGCAAGCAGCCCCCAAACAGTCCCAAACGGCAGAAAAATATTCTCTTTTTCTGCATTCTGTCCCTTTAAAAGCTGCCCCTCTGTGGCCATTAGGCTGCTGGTTCTTCCTCACACCGAGGTGAGGACCAGCCCTGCCAGACCCATTAAACTCTCGCTTTGCCAGAGTCCTCTTTGTTTCTGTTTCGTGGTGATCCCGACCCCTGCAACCTTTTTATCTAACACACGTGATGAAATGTTATTAAGAAAATAAGTGCTGATGACTTTCCTAAAGGGACTGGCAGAATTGTGGGCAGAAGTTTTGGGGTTCTTTTTCAATCTTAAGCCTATCACATGATAAGATGTTGCCACCAGAAAGTGTGCTTTCGCTCTGAAGCTATTGGGTGACCTCTGGTCTTAATCCACTTTCTTTTCTTGTGTTGACACATCCTGTCACTGCTAAGCCCAGCCCTGCATTACAGCAGCCTCTGAATGACAAAGCAAGTGAATTCAGAAAAAAAAGTCACTTATTTCCTTCTAACCTTACAGCCTCACTTCAGTTTCCATCCTGAGAACACTCTTACGGCGCACACACAAAAGAATTACGATGATTACAATGACTCTGACAGCTTATAAAGGTACCTTAAAAAGTGAAAACAGGCACAAGAAAATAATTGAACTTGTGCTGAGAAGGCTGTTGACAAAGTCCAGAAAACAAAGTCATGTAAGAAAGATTTGACTTAACTGTAGCTGGGCATGAAGGGAAATTAAATAATAAATAAAAATAATTAAATAAGTAAATAAATAATTAAATAAATAAATAAATAATAAAGCCTTTGTTACCAGAACTTGTCGCTGGTTCAGGTAAGGAGGAAACAGGGTGCTGTGTACAAATGTATATCTGTCAGTGGCATTATTAAGGTCCTGTTTATTATACACTTTTTTTCAGGTAAAACACCTTTTAGTAATGCCACCGCTGCAAAACCTAGATAGATGCTACAGCAGCAAACCACAGAACAAAGGGCAATCCTCAATTTATAGACTAGAGAGGAGAGGTCTTAGGGTACAGAGGGGAGAGGACTCTGAGTTAAGTGGGGAGGGGGTCTCTGAGTTTAGGGGAGAGAGAGATCTCTGTGTTCAGAGGGGAGGGGTCTCTGTGTTCAGAGGGGAGGGTTCTCTGAGTTTAGTAGATTAGTAGAGGTATGAGAGAGAAAGTAAGGCTGCAATTTAGGAAGGTAACCCTGTTGTTCCACCCAGCTTGGGGCTGCTACAGGCTGGGCTCAGTACCAAGGGAAGGTTTTACATTGTACACTCTGCTCATTCCCTACCTAGGGGAGGCCTCTGAGTTCTAGAAGTCAAGTGTTTTTGCTTATACAGAAAGAAGGAAGGAAGGGAGACAGGAAAGGAGGGAGGGAGGGAGGGAGGAGAGGGGAGGGAAGGTACCACTTCATGGCCCTGTCAGAAGGTGGTAGAGAACAAGTGGTTTATGGGAAAGTTCTGGCTGCTTTCAGGGTCTTATTTATTAAATTAGAAAAGAAACGTAGATTTAAGACTTGAACTTGGAGACAATCACTTAAGAGCAACAATTAATTTGAACTTTGCATTCTCCCTGAAACACCTGTTACAATTCAGTTTAGCATGGTCCAACCAAAGTAACAGATTCATCCAGTTTACAGCAAAGGTACTCACAAGACGACATCAACTCATGATCAAGCAATTTGCCTTTCCTTTCCCCTGGGAGGAGCCTGGCTCCTACAGTGTTACCTAGCCAGGTGGGCACCAAAGTTGACCCAGGCATTCTGAACACTGTGGAACAAAGGATACGATCACAGAAATAGTAACACATGACCCCAAGCCTTTAGGGCTTTCGGGGCCAGCTTTGTCAGGTACAAATCGACAGGTGCACTTACCGCATTAAAATTGGGGAAGAGGTTGACTGCCGCGGCCGCAGTGTCCAGTGCAAAGGGCAGAAAGGGCTTAATATCCAAGGATGGTTGCAGAGGAGGGGCTGGTGGGCGGACCAGGGCTGGGAGGGCAGGACTCTGGCAGGTTCCACCTGTAGAGAACAGAGCAAAGGCCATGATCAGGGACATCATGCATGGATAAAACCACCATGATCTTTCGAAACTAATTTGTCTTAATGCCAGCTTTGTGGGTCACGGGAAGAAACAAGACATGGTGTCTATTCAAGTCAACTAGGGCTTGGCCTTTCAGAAGCTTTGCCCCCTGCAGGCACAGATAGCCGAGATGCTCTTTCCCTGAGGTTGTAACTATCTGGTTATGTAAGGATCAGGCAATATTTCACAGTCCATCCCTCGCTTTTCTTTTGGTGTCTGGGGCTTGGGAGCGCAGGATGGACTCAGCAAGGAATCTGTGGCCCCAAATCTCTAGACTCCAAAGGAAAATGTCTAACTGCCCCAGACACCCTGGTACTCACCCATCCCTTTTTGAAACTGACTACTGAGATTGTTTCAAATCTGACTGGGTATTTTGCAGAACTGCTCTTTTCCACCAATTCAAAACTCTGGCAGAGAGATCACATGAATCTGGCACATAATAGAACTGGCAGCAGTCCCTCACAAGAGGACTCAGACCCAGCAAACCCAGCTCTAGGAGCCCAACAACCTGGAGCTGTTCAGCACCCCAGAGCTTTGACAAAACAACAACTGCCTGCCTCCACCTCAGTCACGAGTAAAGGTAGGAGGGACTGCAATAGGCACCTATGAGCACATGTGAGGAATGCAGCAACACAGACAGCCCTCTGCAGCCCGGTGGGCAGGGAGCTGTTTGCAAGGAGCCCGCAGATCCAGCCCCTGTTTTGAGACAAACTGCACTCAAAGGCTACAAGGAAGGGAGCTCAGCCTTCTTCCCTATTTTGATAACATTCCAAAACATCAATTTGCTGTTAATTAAAGGTTGTTTGAATCCTAGGAAACTGTTAAAATATGCCAGCTTTCCTCTCCTCTGGAGGCAAGCAACAGACTGTAGAAGCCTGATGGTGAGACTCCAGGAAGCCTTAGGAAAACAAAACGTAGCGAGGTGTTTTCCTTAATCACAGAGAAGAATTGCAGGAGGCAGGAGACAGAGACAAGTGCACGCTTGTGCTGCCTTGGCATCTGGGCCATCTTGATTTGAGGACTGAGTAAGCTGAGGCCTAGTGCAGGCTATCTTCCCAGATCTCACGTTGGACACTGACCAATTGCTCTCAGCCAGGTACCTGACCATGACGTAAAACTCTGGAGCGCTTCCCCAATGACTTAGCTAATGCTTTTGGGGCAGAGACAGAGGGCTTCGGAAGAGGATTGCAGTACCAGCAAGAAAAGCCATCAGCATGGGATGTAATTAACCAGGCAGCAACCAGCAGCTCCCTGTGCCTAGGTTTGAAATCAGCTGGAGCCAAATTAGCACAAGCCTGCCTCTTCTCAGTATTTTAATTCTCTCTTGAAAAACTCTTCAAAAGAACGAGGCCACCAAGTGAAGCTCAAACCAGCAGAATTTGTTTTCAAAAACATTCAAGGAAAGAAACAGAGGAACAATGTTAGAATAAACAGAGATAAAAGCAAAATACAACAGATCCACATCTCCGGAGCGCACCGTAAACCTATTTTATTATCCACGGGTAACCTTTTCTAGAGAGGTCTTCCATAATCTTTTCTAGAGAGGTCATCCATAAGCCTTCTGTGATAAGCCTGTCATGAGTTTAGTTTGCTAAAACTTTCTCTTCAATAAAAAGTTAAAGAACCGAAATACAATTTTGGTTGGCCCCTCTTTAGAAATCTGGGAGGTAAATAAAAGTTTTGGTTAAAGTCTTGAAATATTGTTTACTCATGGAAGGATGTTGATATACCAGTATCTTCATTATCTTGTTTGAGCTTAATTAAGATCCTCCAAATTAGGTAAGGATTGACATCACATTATACTGCAAAGTAAGTTGATCCAATTCTTTACCTGTTTACACTGCTTCCACGGAAGCACACTGTACTTACGTAGCGGGTGGCTCTCTAACTTAGCGGGATTACAGTCTGCAAATACTTGTTTTACAAGTCTTCCTCATGTTCATGATATCCGAGGAAGCTGAGGAATAGCTTATGTTTTTATGTAGCACAGTGGGTAGCACAAAGAATAAAAATATATTGATTGAATTGCGAGGTAAATATATCCCCATCTTCCTCCAGGATACATATTCCATTTATATCCACACTTAGAGCTCAGGAGTCTCTCTCAGTACAGTAAATGGAATTTCTTCACAGGACATAAAAATACCAGATAAGACTCGTAAAACTTTGAAATGTTGGGAAAATTATGTGGGTTCACTTCATCTCCCACAGGTTTGAAGAGACAACCTATGGACCATAGGCAGCCGGAGGTCACGCGACTACATAATTTGCCACTCACTATGCAAGTTCAGGTGTGGTGAATTCTGTGGCTCTCTACCCAGGCCTCCCTTGGGAACTGCAGCACTCATTGGGGTATTGGTGAATTCTGTGTTATGCTACTCAGAGGCCCCATGGGAACTCGGCATTCATTGAGGTATTGGTGAGTTTTATGATGTGCTACCCAGAGCTCCCTTGGGAACTGCAACTCTCATTTGAGTACTGGTAAATTCTGTGGTGTGCTACCCAGAGCCCCTGTGGGAACTGCAGCGCTCACTGGCATTGGTGGCTTCGGATCCCTAACTAAGATCCTCTTCACAAATTGCTCTGAGCCAAAATGAAGGAACCAAATTGAGACTCCCCTTCCCCGACCGCCCACTGGCTTCTAAGAGTTCTCCCTCTTGACTCAAGTCAGGCCCTCTGATGCCCTCTCTCACCTCTAATATTCCTAACAGCATCTAAGATGACTTGATGCAACTGCATCTGAGTCTCTCTTCTTCCCAAATCTGTACCCCTCACTTCTCCTAGAAGGTGTGTCCAAAAGAACTCCCCGAAGCCCCAGAGCTCAATTCCAGAAGATCTTGACCTGTGCCACCTGGGTGTGACATCCGTTGTCCTAAATGAAATAAGAACTTACTTCTCTAAGATCAGTGCTTGCCTCCAAACCTACAGGATTGAAGTTGAGTCTCAAAGCCGAGGCCATCTCTAAAAGTGATCTCTATCTAAGGTTTCTGTTTATAAAATCTAAAGTAGCCCCCAAATATTTTACTTATTTCAATAAATTTTACTTATACCAATTTTACTTTTATTAGTAAATGCTTAGCAATACGTATATTATATCCACAGTGCAAATTCAAGCTGAAAATACTATATGTTTCATCCATAAAACATATAATTATGCTCCTTGAGAAAATGTTTATTTTGATTTATTTTAATTATTTGTATGTACATGCATATGTGTACATGAATACAGTGCTTGTGGAGGCCAGAAGGGGAAAATGGATCCCCTCACTCTAGAGTTATAGGTGGTTGTGAGCTGCCCTATACAGGTGCTGGGAACCAACCTTGGATCCTTTGCAAAAGTAGCAAGTGTTCTTATCTGTTGAACCAGTCAGCTGACAGATGACTGGGGCCTCTCAACATCACTGTTAAGTGTCATCCTTTTTATGTGGCCCAGAAGACAATGTCACACCCTTCCTCAGTCTGGTATATTCAATAAGATTTTAGGGATGTGAGGGTGATCTGGCTGTGACATCGGTCACTCCATTGATCGCCAGGGTTGATTTGGCTGATCTGGCTGGCTAGGTGGGTGTTCCCTTCCTCCCTCAGTGCTCCACATGCATCCCTCTGGAAGCTGCACACTTGGTCAAAGAGGATGGACGACCTTCCCCAATAGGGGAGGACCCATCTTCCCTCAAGGGTGTACGAGTAGCTGTGCTGCTTGTTAGAACCTCTAAACAAACTCTCAATAAGATTTTGGGCCTGGTTTTACTGATGTGGTTTTCATATGGTCAAGTTTTCTATGATCCTAATCTACTTTGATAAGTTTATCGAGTCGCACCATTTTTTACCTTCAGGCATAAGCTATCAATCTGAGCCTCATGGGTGCTGCTGGACATGGGGGTGATATTTATGTGTATGAACGGTAGGTACAGAGTCCTCCTGCCTGATTTTCACTCAAGAAAACGGAGCCAAATATTACATGTTAAGTGGAGTCCCTCAAGCAAGTCACAACCTGAAAACTTAGATTTTACATGGTATGGAGTAACTTGCGGCCAGGCACAAACATATCTGAAAACTTGAATTTCAAACTTTATCTGGTACTAGGTATTTCATATACAATTTTAATGGATACAGCTTTAGCACTATAAATTTTAATCAGCATGTCATAGGAATTAATATTCTTCCTTAACAATCTTTTTTTAATTTAAAAAGCATTCAATGAGCATGTGGTAGTTTGAATGAGTATCCCCATAGACTCTAAGTATTGGAAAACTTGGTCCCCAGTTTGTTGTGCTGTCTGGGGGAGGGTCAAAGAATGTTTAGGAGGTGTGGCCGAGCTAGAGGAAGCAGGCCATTGGGGGTGGGTTTTGAGAATTCCTAAGACTTGCAATTTCCTATCTCTCTCTCTGCTTCCTGTGCCTGCTTGAAGATGTTATCTCTTGGCTTTCTGTTCCCTCCACCTCTGCGGCCACACCTTCCCCACCAAGATGGACTCTTACTCCTGGAACTGTAAGCTCAAATAAACTCTTCCTTCTGTAAGCTGCCTTAGTCAGGGTGTTTTATCACATCAAAGTAACTAACACAGAGGGTCTGTAGAGGTGCCCCAGGGGTTACCATTGCATACTGCTCTTGCAGATGACCAAAGTCATCACTATCACCTGTAGCTCCAGGTCTAGGGGGCATCCAAAGCCTCTGGCCCACGAAGGCAACAACATAAACGTGTACATACCCCACCACACACAAACACATCATTAAGAATAATATAAATAAATCATTTTATGAAAGCATCTAGTGAGCACAGAGCCCTTACATTCACTGAACAAGGTACAGGGCAGGGGAGGTGGACAAAGCTCCTGCACAGGGAGGTCTCTGCCCCTCCCATTCCCTCCTCCTGCATCTTGTCATGCGCATCTCTGCTATTGCATAGTCGAAAATCAGAACTACAGAGCAAGCACATGAGACCCATGAGGACAGGTCATAAGACACCCGCATCTTCATAAAAGTATTAATTTTTGAATTGGAATAAGACACCACTTCTTTATTATCACAGACCGAGAAGGCACGGCATACTGGCTTCATTAGTTTTCATTTTTGAAAAGCAGATTTAACATATATTTTATGTGTTTGTTTTAATGATTTATTCAGGGGGAAAAACTCTCAATTACGAGCTAACACTTGTCATCTGGAGCATATTTAGGGCCCAGCACCTGAAGGGCCCAGCACAAGGCCTGGCCACTGGTGCTAAGTAGAACAGATTTTTTTTTTAATTGACATAATAACCTTTAGAGCAGCTGCCCTGGCCCTTCTGAATGCTGTCTAGATAATTTTGAAAGTACCTTCAAAATATTACCTTTGCTTATTTCAACTGTCCTGGAAGAATGCTCACAATGAAAAGTTACTTTGTAAATCACTGTTTTGGATACTGCTTAAGAGTGAGGGAGCGTCCTTTACGAAGACAGAGCAGGCAACTTCTCTACTTGGTCCGCTTGGGCTCCGTCAGAGTCACAGACATTCTGTCTGACAAATTTACCTCAGTCTTTAACTTCAACTTTAATCTCCTACTTAACCTTTCACTTCCCTAGCTGACAAAGAAAACTCAAAATGATTAGGGCTGCTGTTGTCAAATGATCATCCCTGTGTATGACTTAGATCTGGAAATCACCTACACACACACACACACACACACACACACACACACTTTCTGTATACACTTACAGAAAATAACATAAATTTCTGATCTTTTAATGAGAGAAAAAAAATTTTATACTATATAGTCAAATTTACCATTATTGAACCATAAATATGTATATATACCCATATGTATATGTTTATATATATCGTGATGGTTTGCATGAAAATGTCCCCCATAGGCTCCAAGTATTTGGACATTTTGTCCCCACATAGTGGCACTGTTTTGGGAGGTTTTAGAAAGTGTGGTCATGATGGAGGAAGCACGTCACTGGGGGGGGTAGGCTTAGAGAGTTCTTAAGCTTTGCCAGATCTCCACTTGTTCTCGTGCTTCCTGTGCCTGCTTGGTGATGTGAGAGCTTAGCTTCTGCTGCTCCTGCTCCAACCACCTCCAGCCACCATGCCTGTCTGCCATGATGGACAGTGATTCCCCTGGAACCATAAGCTCAAATAAATTCTTCCTTCTATAAATTGCTTGGGTCAGTGTTTCTGTCACAGCAACAGAACAGTGACTAATACATACATATATATACTAACTAAAGCATGTATGTATTTGTTCACATTGAAATTCATACTTATCCACACCTTTAATCCTAGCACTCGGGAGGCAGAGACAGGCACTCTGTGAGACTGAGGTCAGCCTGGCCTACATAGTGAGTTCAAGGCCAGCTGGGGCTACAAGGAAACCTTGTCTCAACAAGACCAAAGGGGGAAAAAAAAAAAAAAAGAAAAGAAAAAACAATAAAAGTAGTTTTATAATTGGGTACTAAGTTTAATTAGATTGGAGAAATAAGTTTCATATATCTAGTGCATGTTTGGGTAAATACAGGTAGCAACAATATACTACAGATTTCAAAAAAAGTTAGAAGAATTTGAAGGTTTTTACTACATAGAAATCATAAATTTTTAGAACAAATATCTTTACAGCTATTTGAAGAGTATAAGGGTATTGAATTTTCATACTAATCCTATAAATATATTCTATTTTACTGTGTCAATAAATAATTCTTAAGTCAAAGAAGAAACATATATTTCAATAATGCTACCATTCAGCTTCTAATCTGCTTAAAATAATACACAGTGGAAAACATTTAGAACATTTTATACACTGTTGGATTTGAAGGAGTTATTGCTTTGAATCTAATTTGATACATTTGAATAATAGTCCTATCCATTTCCAAATGTTTCAATTAGAATTTACCTTGCTGAGAACAGCCTTTATCCCAGTATTTGGGAGGCTGAGTTAGGAGATTAGCATCAGTCCAGTTTAGGTTACAGAGAGATACTCTGTCTCATAAAAACAAAACAAAACAAAAAAACAAAAAAATCAACAACAAGAACAAAAAAAACAAATACAGACCTTTCCATGTCCAATGTGGGCAAGAGGAGGGTCACTGTAGCTCATTAAGGATCCATGTGACAATAGACATAAAAAATTAAGAACACTGGTTGTTCTTGCAGAAGACCTGGGTTCTAATCCCAGCACCCACATGGCAGCTAACAACTGTCCGTATCTCCAATCCCAGGGGATCCAACAGCCTCTTCTGACCTCTGCAGGCACTACACCACATGGGTGCACTTACCTACATGTGTGAAATACATGCATACACATAAAATAAAATAATGAAATATTTTTATAAAATTAACATCTCTTCTGACCTTCATGGGCCCATGGGCACTGCACGACATGGGTGAACTTACACACGCAGGCAATACACTCATACACACAGAATAAAAGTAATTAAATACAACATTTTAAAATTAAGATCTGATAGCAGAGAACGGAAGCAAGAGGGAAGAAATGATCGACTTGGAGCCTAAGGCAAAACCCCATCTAAGCACACACTCATCATGGAGAGCTTGAGTTAGAGAAATCCTCAAGTTAGGGGAGGGGTGGGGCTGGGAATACAGCTAAATTAAAGGTCAGGAGAGCTATTGGATGGATTAACCTGCCGCGTCCTTAACTCTTTTAGAACATTCGATTCTGCTAGCCAACTCCTGCAGGATCCAGTCTATACATTCAAAACCCAAGGCTCTGTGAAGGAAAAAAGTCTTAGAATCTTAGTCATGATTTTCAACGCACTGAGAAAAATAGCTTTAAATTGAAACAACAAAAGAAAACCGAAATAAAACTCTACAAAACTGACTTTTTTTAAACTTAGAGACCAGTTTTCCTTATGGATGTAATAAAACGTCTTAAAACTAGCAGTCTTGGGCCAGTGAGATAGTTAGGCAGGTAAAGGCACTTGCCATACAAGCCTAAGGCCAGAGGGAATTATTTACTGAAAGTTGTCCTTTGATCCCCATATGTGTGCTGTTATACATACTCCCCCACACAGACAAGCACACACACACACAGACACACACACACACACAGAGATAAAAATTAATCAATTAATTAAAACCAGCAATCTGGAGAGGATCTTTTATTACTTTTGGAAAAAAAGAAAGAAAAAGAGAGATGTGTCCTGGAGAGGTGGCTCAGCGGTTAAGACACTGGCTCCTCTTGCAGAGGATCAGGGTTCCGTTCTCAGCACCCACATGGTGGATAACAACCATCTGTAATTCCAGTTCCAGGGGAATCCCATGTTCTCTTCTGATCTCTGCAGGCATTGCATGACAGAGGTGTACTTACTTACATGTAGGCATACACACAAAAGAAAAATAATATTTTTTAAAAAGAACAAGAAAGAATGGTCAGTTTCTTTCTAGAGGCTAAGCAGATGATCAGGACTACCCAGCATCCATTGGTGATATTCACGTGCGGTGGAGCTGCCATTGCTCTGTACCTGAAGGATCCAGAAGGAAATGGCTATCATGTCAAATGCACTTCAGAATCCCAGGAGTCTACATTAACATTTCCTTGCCTAGTCAGTAAAGCAAATATGAATTTATGTCCCTTTTAATGGCTGCTTCTGAAGTACTCAAATTGTCTGCTGAGGATCACAATGAGGTTTTTGTGGTTGTTGAGAATAATCCATAATCCTTTCTTAACATATCCATGCTCACTTAAACCTCAGAGATCTGAGCTCTCCTTCAATTCCTCTTTGTTTAAATGTTCTGGACAGTGCAACTAGAGGTTTATTTTGAGATAAAGTTTGAATTTAGTGCAACTTGGTCACAATTTTCCTGCCTGGATGTCATTCATTCCCCATGTTTGGGAGTACTGTCTGATGAGGAGGACTGGGGGATGATTGTCCCACACTTTGTAACGCCACCTATAGCTCTTTGTTGACCTAAAGTTACCAGCTCTTGGCAAGGCAGCTCCAATGTGAAGATCCCCAGAGGACATGATGGGAACCAAGACAGGTGGACAGTGACAACATTCGCTGTTGATCCCGGGGAGCATGAGTCAGAGCAGGGTAACACATCCTTCTACCAACACTGACTCAGGAACAGTTGCCCACGTCCCTGGCTTGAGACTCCACTTTATCCATTAAAGAAAATATGCATGAAGAATTGAATTTTCCCCTCTGCCAAAAATGTTTATTTGTTCATTTTATGTTAAGATACTTGAATATTCAAGTAATTCATCCTAAAACTCATTTGGGAAGGAAGCTAGGAACGAAGCTCTAGGTAGCCTGGCTTCTTCTGTCATGACCACTGCATCCCAAAGCAATCCAGTTGCTGATATCCCAGAGTCCAATCTTCACTAGAGGAGGAACAGCATCTCTCATCTACTTAACGGCCTGATCTCCCACACCTGAGTTAATCTGAACACGTCTCTGTTAGGAGTGCCTGATAAGTCACTCTGAACATTGAACTCTGAACCTCCTTCCATCCTTCCTCTCCTATGACTGTGAGAGGCACTTCACAAGTGAGTAGAGGTACTTGCCCCCCAGGACATCAAAAGTCTTGTTCTGGAAAATTCTGTAACATAGGCAGCTAGTGACAAAAGACCTTCCCGTGAAAATTTTTCCTTGGGAGGAATTTCCTGGCTTAACTTTAGCAATCAATTACACCTAACATATATACTTTTAATTTTATGTGTGTGAGTCTTTTGCTTGCACTCCTGTGATGACTGCAGAGGTCAGAAGAGGGTGCTGGATCCCCTGGAACTGGAGTTACAGATAGCTGTTAGCTGCCATGTGGATGCTGGGAACTGATCCCAAGTCGTCTGAAGGAGCAGCCAGTGCTCTTAACTGTTGAACCACCTCTCCATCCCCAAGTCCATTGTAATAAAGGAGGCACTCTAGTGCTGGGATGTCCAACACAGTGAGGCTATTTTGAATTTAAATTAGTTTAAACTAAAAAGAAAGATTAAAAAAAAATACACTTGATCATTTGCTTTCTCTGAAGGTGTTTCTCTCTCTTATCTGAAATATATGTCACAGTAACAGTACTGTGACTACTGAGTGTTTCAAATACAGAGATGGATATAGTGACCGACCAAGTGTGCTTTTTATTTTACAGCTGCACTGCACAAACTATATTCTTGAAGAAGAAACGACTTACAGGTAAGATGCTGGGTTCTGTCAGACTCTGAATAAGTTACTGACAGAACAAAAACCTGCTAGTTATTTCCTGGGCCCTTCACCTTTGGGGGTCGAGCAGGGAAACTCTCTCAGAGCCAGTTATGTTCCCTGTTACAAACTCTTGCAGTATTTTCAGAGAGCATCAATCACCCATTTGTAGAGAAAACAGTGACTCTCTATGACTCTTCATGTGATCAAAGATGATAGAACTTAAACCATAACCTACTTAAAAATTAATGTCTGAATAAATATTAATACACAGGTGCATTGGACAAAAATGATACCCCAACTTCAAATCAAAGAAGGAAAAGGGGGTGGAATGCAGGGCAAATGGATGTTGATTGTTAAATAGTTACTCTGAAGAGGGCTATCATGAAGTTTGTATTTTATCAACAATCTGGGCCATAGCCTACCCGGCTACATGTTTAAATCGGACTAATGCAGACAGCTCAGCCTGCCCTGCTACCTCGGATTCTCATATTCTTTCGCTCCTGTATTGAGGCTTTGGCCAGCTCGTCCTTTAGAGAAGAAACAAGCTATGGTCAGTTACCTGGTCTTGCTCATCCGGGGTCTGTGTTTCTCAAATGGGACTGGCCGGCATGAGCCTTTCCAAACAGTTGTCTAACCTGGGCAGCACAGAGGGGCCGGGGAAGGACCAGGTTAGATTTATGTGACAGAGATATTTGGTGACCTTTATGAGCCACTTAAGTGCAGTCATTTTTGAGGATAATAGGGTGAGTGGAGGTTTTCTCATGAACACTAGCACAGAAAATTACTTGGAAATTTTGGTCAGGAAGTAAAATATTAGAGTGCTACAGACAGAGGTACATAAGCGTCACAGGAATGGGAGGAACGGAGTCACCCCAGAACACCTAACATGGCTCACTTTTGAAATGCTCTATTTTAGTTGGCTATTTGCTCAGAAAATATGAGTCAACATATGGCGGTTCGAGAGTCACCCTTTACCCAGGAGGCCGTCCGCACAGGCACATCCCTACATTTAAGCATAGCAAGTAATGCATATCTCGTTCTGGTTTCAGATGCAGTCCAAGTAGAATTTCCTCTACGGAGCATTTCCTAGATGTGTCTGTAGAGAGGTTTCTTCCCACTCTCCGCTGCACAGACTTCCACTGAGCACATACCACTCTATGCATTTGCTTCAGTGTGTGCCTCCCCATGTGACATTGCTGCTTCTTAAGGAAATCATCCTTGCTGTCTATGTTATAGGGGTTTCCTGGTCATACGTAATGGTTTGCATCTGCCCTTTAGGGATGGAATGATACAAGGATGCATGCTACATGGGGAGATGCATGGATGGATGGAGAGATGCGTGGGTGCTTGAATGGAAGCAAATGGACAAGAACCACACCTGCTCAGTTTTTCTGTCCCTCCTCTGTTAAGTTCTGTTAAGTGATGCCCTTTCCAAAACCAGCAATTTCCTTGAAGAAGGAGAAGTATAAAGGAAGAATAAATAATCAGAGAGCTTAAAGGAGTGCGTTGCTAGAAGGTGCTAGAAGGTGAGGTGCATGTTAACATTATTTGTCCAGTTAATCTTCCATCACAAAATTTTTTCTTTAAAAAATGATGAAATGGTCCAAATATAAAACACCCCCAATGTTTTTATTGCAATCTATTAACACAGTTTTCTATGTAAGTTTCTTGAAGCACAGATCTTATTTTAGGTGTGAATTTATTTTAACTGCAAACACCCCCTTGCTTCTACACCGTGAATGCACGAACACTTCTACTCTACGCTGGTGTGCGACACTGTAGGATAATTCTTTGACCCTCCATTGGCCCTATGAACAAGGAAATGGAGCCGTATTGAGTAAACCCATCGATCAAGATCACTCAAATTCATAGTGGAAGGTCTGGGATTGGAACCAAACACTGATTCAAAGTTCCTACATCTACATGATAGCTATATTTATTCAGAAATTGCCTGGTTTTACTTTTTATGTTTGTTTGTTTGATACAGGATATCACAATGTGGGCTAGGCTGCCCTGAAACTCCCCTAAGATCATGTCTCAACCTCCCAAGTGTTGGGATTATATACATGCACACTTGGTCCAGATGGCCCTTTTCTTCCTGCAAGGCAGTAGAGCAAAAGAAAACATTGTACAGATACCATTCTGGAATCAGTTAAGTTCTGTGAAATCAAATGAAACTAATGGATCCTGAGAGGTACTAACTTGCCAGGCACTGGGTCATTCAAGAAGCAATTTTCTGTGTTTGTTTGGTTGGTTTTGTTTTGGTTTTTGGCCTCCGTTTGGGTCTATAACCCAGGACATTACAGATTGTAAATATTTTGAGTCAACTAGATACCCTGCATCTTTCAAAATGTGGATTTTTTTATCATTTGTGTTGACATAATTTAATCCCTTTGCTCTGCCAGAAGATCAATGTGGAAGCTAAATTTGCACCTACCATCACTAATTCTCTGGAATCTAATAATAAAATCTCCTAGATTAGTTACCATTCCTGGATTTTTTTTATTCAATGTTCCAATGTTATTTTCTTTTAACATTTTTCTGTGTATGAGTGTTATGCTTGCATGTATGTAAGTGCACCTGTGTTGTGCAATGCCCATGGAGGACAGATGAGGGCATTGGATCCCCTGGAACTGGAGTTACAGATGGTTGTTAGCCACCATGTGGTGCTGGGATTGGAGCCTGAGTCCTCTACAACAACAGCCAGTGCTCTTAACTGCTGAGCCATCTCTCTAGCCTCCCAACCCTTAAATTTGATTCTCTTTCATAATGACTGTGATATAAAATTCCTAAGAACTACAAGTATTATTGCTATTGGATGGCATTGGAAATAACCATCACTCACTACCACTATCAATAGATTAAATGAAACATATTGAGATTAGGCAACATGCATTCTTGGTGTCAGAAGGGGCCTTTGTTCAGCACGTCCTGGCACATACAGGATGCACTAACCCTCAAGGTTTGGGAACTGTGAGTTCTGGTTTGCACTGCTTTGGTGAACATTCTTAAAAACTTTATAATAGCAAAAGGAAACTCTGGGTTAATTTTCCTGGAGAACATTCCCTGTGGATTTGACATGTTCTGTTTAGTCTTGGCCTCGATATGATTGTTTCTTCTGGCAGGTTCTGCTTCAGACAACCCTAACTTTATATTTTCTTTTAATTCTGAAACATTTAGTCCCCAGGAAAAATGTAAAACAAGCCAATAATGGAATTTTGGTAATTATAAAATCTCATATATGAGTGCCTTAAAAAAAGAAACAAAATGCAGACTGACTGCAAATAAGAATATACATGTGACCTATTTTATTTTTACCAGTTCTGTCCATTTCAGCTCTTACTGTATGCTAGGTCTTATGCTAAACAGCTTTCCACGTATTACTAATGTAATAAAGAGGATAGCCCTTATACTCACTGCGTAGGTAAAGAAACAGGCTTACTGAGATCATTTTACTCACGATAAGCCACCTTCTTAAGTGGTAGAGCTAAGAACTAGAAACTAGAGCTGTCTAATTTTAAAGTTCGTATTCTTTGATAATATGGCACTTTGTTCTCTCTCAAATGCCTACTGAGCCCCAATTCTCATGAAATTGAAGAAGCGATTTCTGGCAGCAGAGGCTGTTTCTGTGGAGGGACCTAAATCTTCACCTTCAGACAGGCAAGAGAAAGCAGATGCTGGATCTACCAATTCAGAATAAAGAGATAAAGTCCTCATTGCAAAATTATGGAGTCGCCATCAAGAGGCAATACATAAGCCATCTGTACTGTGGTGAAATGAAGAGGTCATAAAATTGAGCAAGGGAAGCCAAGGGTTAAAGGTAACAGTGATTCAGAGACAAACAACTGACGGAGGCCATCTTTGCTTCGAGTCCTGCGGGCAGAGGTGAAGAAGAGCAAGACTGAGATTTCTTTGGGGCGGGGGTGCAGCACTGGGGGTGGGGAGCCCTGAGTGCTGAGAAGCCCTACACTGACCTGGAATTCAAGATGGAGGCCAAGGTTAGTCAAAGGTTAGTGAGAAAACACAGAGTTTTCTAATCAACTTCATCACATCCACACCCTCCTGTAAAATGCAGACCAAAACAGAGATCCTTGACTTGAGGGGCACATACGCATCTCAACTTGTACGATTAATTCCAATATATTGACTTAGCTCAAACCAAGCCAGAAATAACTTGCTGATGTAGGATGTTAGAAAAATTGCCTCTGATTTTTTTTTCTTTTAGCTGTAAATTTATTAGAGGCTCACATTCCTACTGTTCCTTAGAATTTGGACATCCAGAACACATCTAGAACACAACCGGTCTAAGTAAAATTCTAGGAGAAAAATTATCAGTGGGAGTGAAATTGTTGCTTAAACACTCTGCTGGTGTGATGAGAACCACATAGACTCGAAACAATCCAAATTTTAAATAATGATAAAGAAAAAAATCATAAAATACTAGTATCAATTTTTGAACTCTTTATACACGTGCATGGACACACACACGCACGCATACACACACACACACTTTTCATTTTTATACATCTGTTAGTTCTTAATGATTTTGCTATTTGAGAAAGAGAAATGAGGTTCTACAGGGTTGACATCCAGTTGGTGTTTGTAGGCAAATTGAAGCACTGGGCGCCAACAATTTCGATGGAGTTCAATATTTCTGCTCTTTGTAAAAGTCATAACCTTTCTCTTGTCTCCAGAAGCCAAAGACAGGAATTCCTAGGTCACTCCCTTCCTAGTTCCCAGGGCATTTATTATCCATGCCTCATAGTTACCGTTAGTCTAAAGACCCTACATCATGTAACATTCCAGTATCAGACTAAGTTGATCAGTTTGTCATGTCCAAACATAAGCACTTAAAAATGATCTAAGCAATGATGGACAACTTACAACTTCCTATAACACCAGCTTCAAGAGATTCAGTGTCTTCTTCTGGCCCTTGTAGACACTGCACTCATATGAACATAGCTATGCACAGACATAACCAAAAATAAAAATTAAATCTTTATAAGAAATAACAAGGACGATAACATTAGAGCTTGGTAAATTCTGCTTTTTTGGTCATCTGTCGGGCTAGAATGCATAAAATCATCCCTGAGCTTTGGAAGACATGCTTTCTGTGACAGCCTGCAAACATACTTTCGGAGAGTCTCTCATCATTCAAACATGATGGAGTGGCCCTCGAAGCCCTTCCTCCTTACCGATATGCCTGAATGGGATGACCCAAGCTCCATAAACACAAAAGCTTTGTGGAAAACAAAACAACCACCAACCCTAAAAGGAAACTAGAGAAGGGGTCTGATCACAGTCCCAGAGAATTAGTGTGAGCCCTTTCAAATTCATGGAACTGTTTGCCTTAAATTGAAAGGATTATTTTGTGCTTCAGCAAGGACATTAATCCAGAGGAAGGAACACAAGAGAGTGAGTCAAATGGTTCCGAGCAGGAGTGCCTGCTGAGAGCCGGGAGTCAGAAAGAATCATGTCTTCTGAAATTAGCCCTGTATTTTCCTCAGTGACTCCAATCTGTCCGTAGACTTTTCAAAAGCCATTAAGCCTTCTCCGTTCTCACAACAGCCTTTGTCATCAATGTCACCATGACCTTGTCTTGCCCATTCATATCTTTAGTGTTCTTAGAAAGATAAAGGAAATGCTTTCCCTCATTTTTTCCAAAGGTGGGTCCCTTCCTCCAAGGTTCACTGAACACCTCGGTATCCCAGGGTCGCCTGGCCACCAGGGAAAACGTTCTCCTTGGCAAACTTCCTCAGAATTTTTCAGTAGCTAAGGGCTCTGGCTTTGTCAGAAAGGAGCCTGCGGATTCCAGCCTGGTCCTGCCCTAAGGAATGGAGTCTTTGGTCATGTACTTCTGTGAAATAAGGAGCACAGCACAGTCCGGGGAGATTGCTCAGTGGGAAGTGCTTGCTATGTGAGCATGAAGACCCGAGTTCAGATCCCCAGCAACCCCATGATGAAGTCAAGTACGCTAGGGAGACAGAGACAGGTAGACTCCAGGGATTTACTAGTCACCTAGTCTAGACAAAATGGCGAACTTCAGGTTCTGGGAGAGACCCTGTCTCAAACAACGTGAAGGTGAGTAAAAGAGGAACATGCCAGAGGGCAAAGCTTAGCTTCCTCACTCATGTGCATGGGCAAGTGCATGTTCCACCCATGCAAACATGCATACACATTTTCTGATTATAAAAGTAATTTTTGAAGTAAGACATCCTGACTGGGGGTGTAACTCCATTGTGGAGCACCTGCCTGACATACTGAACACACACACCACACACACACACACCACACACACAAACACACACACACACACCACACACACACAAACACACACACACACACCACACATACCATACACACAAACACACACCACACACACACACACAAACACACACCCACACACCACACACATACACACACATACACACACACACACCACACATACCACACACACATACACACAAACACACACCACACACCCACACAAACACACACCACACACACCACACATACCACACACACACCACACACCACACACACACCACACACACACACACCACACACACAAACACACACACACACACCACACATACCATACACACAAACACACACCACACACACACACACAAACACACACCCACACACCACACACATACACACACATACACACACACACACCACACATACCACACACACATACACACACACACACACCACACACACATACTCAAACACACACACACACACCACACACATACACACACATACACACACACCACACACATACACATACACACACACATACACACAAACACACACCACACACACACACAAACACACACCACACACACCACACATACCACACACACACCACACACCACACACACACCACACACACACCACACACACACACACCACACACACAAACACACACACACACACACCACACACACCAAACACACACAAACACACACACACACACCACATATACCATACACACAAACACACACCACACACACAACACACACATAAATACACACACCA
>NW_008338533.1:5613547-5658118 GCF_000622305.1 Nannospalax galili | reverse complement strand
CACAAACCAACACCCCCCACACACCCCACACATACCACACACACACCCACATACACACACACACATACACACATACAAACACACACACACCACACATACCACACACACAAACACGCACCACACACACACACACCACACATACCACACACACAAACACACCACACACCACACATACCACACACACAAACACACACTACACACACACACCACACACACACAAACACACACACCACACACACACACACACACACACCACACACACAAACACACACCACACACACATACACACACACACACACACCACACACACCACAAACACGCACACACATACACACACCACACACACCACACACACACCACACACACGCACACACACACACATACACACACACACACACCACACATACCACACACACACACACACAAACACACACCACACACACACACACCACACACACACACAAACACACACATACAAACACACACACACCACACATACCACACACACAAACACACCACACACACACACACCACACACACATACACACACACACATACACACACCACACACACCACACACACACCCACACAAACACACACCACACACACCACACATACCACACACACACACACACATACACACACACATACACACATACAAACACACACACACCACACATACCACACACACAAACACACACCACACACACACACCACACATACCACACACACAAACACACCACACACACACACACCACACATACACACACACACACCCACAAACACACACACCACACACCACACATACCACACACACAAACACACACCACACACACACACCACACACACACACAAACACACACACCACACACACACACACACACATCACACATACCACAAAAACACACACCCCACACACACACACACACACACACACACACACACACAGAGAGAGAGAGAGAAAGAGAAGAGAGAGAAACAGCCTAATAATTAAATCAAGCAATCAAGCATAACACCTAAGTCCCAAGATTTCTATGAGGCTATATGGGAAAATGTTTTAGATAATTAAAAATAGAATTACAGTAACAATTCTTATTGTCTGCCTAATTCAGTGTCATTTTATGAAAATAATATGAGGTAAGTGGAGTGACTTTATTAACACATTAACACTACTATTTACACCATTACCCAGTACGGCCCTCAAAGTTCTTACCATTGCCTGAGTAGTAGACTTATTTATTCCTGTCTTAACTTTTTACTTATTTTTTTAATTTTATGTGTATGAGTGTTTGCCCTGAATACATGTAAGTGTACCACATGCATGCAGTGCCCACAGAGGCCAGAAGAGGGCATCAGATCCCCTGGAACTGGAGCTACAGACATTTGTTAGCCACCATGTGGGTGCTGGGAACCAAACCCAGGTCCTCTGTAAGAGCAGTGAGTGCTGTTAACCGCTGAGCCGTCTCTCTAGTCCCTGTCTTAATCTTTCCAGAGGGACCATTTATGTCTGTATGGCCTAAAGCTTTGAAAATGGCAGGCACTCAAGTGCTCTTGAGTTAATAAATGAATACGTAAATGAAGAAATAAGCCATTGTTTCTCTGAAAGCTAATCTAGAGAAAAGAGGAAGACTTTATTTAATTTTATTAATACTGTGAGGCTGTCTCGTGTTAAGAATGTGAACCATTCATTGGTGCTTTTCTTTAGGATGTGGTTATTGTAAAGTGGTTGGCACAGAAAATATTAAACAGAGGAAGACAATTTGTTAATGGAAGGAAAGGGACCAGAGAGAAATACATGGTTTGGGGAGATGATCATGAGCAAGTCTGATATGCAAGTGACTTATCTGACCTAGATAGAATGTTTCTGAAACAGTCTGCAAACACTATGCATCCAAGGGCCCTGCCAGGAGGTCCTGCTAACCAACAGAAGTATTCCTACTGTTTAAAGCTGGAAAGCCAAAGAAGAGCTTGATATTAGGTGGACGTAGTATTACACTCCTGTAACCCTATGGGAAGACTGAGGCAGGTTTATGAGTCCCAGGCCAACCTGGGCTGTATAACAAGACCCTGTAAAACACAAACACAAAAACAAAAAACAAAACTAAAACCTGACACTATCTGAACAAACATTGTCCTGGAGACAAAGGGGGCCTGTACCTGACACATGGGAATGCACGTAACAACCAACTTGGCGCCTGTGATACAAAGTGTTAATGATGTTTTGGTAAGTAGGAAATGGAGATAGAAATTCACAACAGCCCTTTCACCCTGGCCCTCCAGGGCTTCCCAGACCTCACCTCTTCTCTTTGCTGCTCCTAGCCTAGCTTTCCCTCCACACTCCCCAGCTCAGACATTTTCCAAACATTCATCAAATATTTATTGCTGCCAACTCTCCTGAATGCACTAAGTTTCCATAAAGTCAATATGACCTCAAGCCCTTTAGATAAAGATAAACAAGAACAAGGGAATCAGCCCAACATTCTCCCCCGTCTTCTCCTGTGAAATAATAGTTTTCCTTTGTTGCATAAAACAAAGCTTTTCTCTAAACAACTAAGTAAAAACAAGCACGGTCCGATAATATTAGCGTATATTTTAAAAGACAGGCTTCAATTTGTCTTTCTTTATATTTTTACATAGTTTGAAACCTATTTCGCAAAGAGCCTTACATAATGATATCAGATATGACTGACACTTGCTATGCTTTGTTTGGGTTTAGTTTTTGAGACAGGGTTCCATCCTCTAGTTCAGGCTGGTCTTGAACTTAAGAAAGTCCTTTGCAACAGCCTCCCAGGTGTTGGGATTATGGGTGTGTCACCACATCTGGCATGACTGATACTTTTTATTTTTAAGCAAAAGGTGACATGTTGAATTATTCATGTAAACTAGAATCACGCCGTTCAATCTTATCTGGGCCTTCTTTGTCTATTTGCTACATTTTTACTAATGATTATTTCTTCAGTTTATAGATGGGAAATCTGGTTAATAATGCCACATGGTAGTCTTGGCCTATAAATGGAATATTCATATCAGTTCAGTCAAAAGAGTACTTGGCTTTTTTCAAAGCTTTAGCCACATGCTGAGAGATGCAAGCTTACAACGTCAATCCTTAACCTCACAGACGCCACTTTGTATACACAGGTTTTGGGGGCCCCTGATACAAAACCAAGGAGACAGGCTGCATTCTTTTCTGATTGTTTTTGAATATCTAATTTTGAATTGCCCTTGACCACCCTTCCATTTCACTATTCTGAGTTTAGTGCAATGGGCTGATACATCCAATCACAGATTTGAGTAGGCAAGAGCCATCTCAAGGCACTTAGACTCCTCACTGCAGTTCAGAGAATTCTACTCTCAGCAGATAGCTGAAGCCTTTCCTGATACCACAGGAACATGGCAAGATCATTCTACTTGAATCACAGCAGATTTGGTTTAAGGAAGTCGCATTCAGAGAGCCCCGGCTGGGGGAGGTGGGGCAGGGAGGAACATCCTATAAGCACAGACAGCTTTGGTGCATGGGATGCAAATTTGATTGGCATGAAGGGAATGATATTATTCATTATATTTCTGGAAAGGTAAAAGCTGTACAATTGGTAAATTAAACATGATTATTTCAGTAATGAGATATTTCAAATAAGCATGCTTTAATCTGCTAGAGGAAATGGCAGGGCGTGTCTCAAGGGGCAAGCTCAGAGAAGTTGGCTGTCCTTCAAAAAACTCCTAAGACCAGGAGCACAAATGCACACACAGTGCAGAGCTGGAAAACCAAAAGGGACACAACAGTAATTCTGCGTGCATGTGGAACACACACATGCATGCACATACACACAAGTAGATACACATACACTCATACACATATGCACATAAACACACAGACACATGCATGCAAATGCAAACACAGGCACATACAAACATACACAATTACATGCATGTGTACACACACATATATAGACACATGCATGCACACATATATGCACATATATACACTCATGCAGACATACACATATATATATACACATACTTGACACACCACACACATATGTACATATATACACAAGCATGTACACACAAACACATGCATACTCATACACACATACAAAAATACATACACATAGGCACACACGTATGCATGCACAGACATATGCACATTGCAAGAAATACACATTGCATTCACACATGCGTAAACATGCACACATACACAATACACACATACACACAGACACACACATGCATGCACATACATACCTATATACAAATACACATAAACATGAATGCATGCACACACAAGCATGTGTGCACACACACAAAAGTGTTTTTTTGGAAAATCCAGGCAGACTAAAATATGTCAAAAAGCACATAAATAAGGGTCTGAAGAGATGGCTCAGTGGTTAAGAACACTGGCTGTTCTTACAGAAGACTCGGGTTCCAATCCCAGCACCCACATGGCAGCTAATGACTGTCTTGAACTCTAGTTCCAGGGCATCCGACAGCCTCTTCTGTCCTCCAAGGGCATTGCGTGGGTGCACTTACCTATATGCAGGCAATACATGCATGCATGTAAGATAAAAATAATAAATAAGGGGTTGGAGTGATGGCTCAGCAGTTAAGAGCACTGACTGCTCTTGCAGAGGACCCGGGTTTGATTCCCAGCACCCACATGGTGGCTATGAACCATCCTTAAGTCTAGTTCCAGGGGAATCCAAAGCCCTCTTCTGACCTCCACAGCATCACATGGCAAGTGTGCAGTCACATATATGCAGGCAATACACACATACAAATAAAATAAAAATAATAACATATTAAAAAAATATTTTTAAAAGAATATAAATAAGACACAAAACAAATAGTGAGTAGTTTTAGGGACACAATTCAGAAAATGTCAAATCTAGGAATCAATATGACGTTATAGAAAGGAGCAAACGAAAATAATCGACTGACTCTCTAATCAACTGTCCAGGTACTGCAACGTGAAGAAATGGCATGTCAGCCTTGAGTTGGGTTTGTGGTGTACACAGACTCAGATAACCATGGAAACACCCAGCATGTCAAATGCTTGACATCACCCAGACCAGTAAGAGAGTGAGGATGGAATGCAGAACCTCCACGTTCTGGACTGCTGGGGAGGAGAAAGGATGCCAAACAGGAAGGGCAGCCCATGCTCCCTGGACTCCAAAGAAGGCAAGGTTGGAAGACACATTGTCACACCAAATGCCCACAAGACAGTGCTGAACGCTGGACTGTGGTTCTTTCTTTTGTTTCTTTGGGTTTCTGTAGAAGTGGGAAAGATGGGTGAGATGTGTTCATCCTCTAACAGATTATAAATAAGCACACACCTGGAACATCTCCAACGCCGGAAACAGGTGTTGCAAAGGGTGGGCAGATGGAGAGGGAGGAGAGACACAAAACTGTTACTAACAGCGTTTGACTGAAGCAGGGGGATTCGGGGTGGCTTAGCAGTCTTCAACTGTTTAAAACAAGGCAACATGGCGAACACATGTCTCCCAGCTCCTTGTAAGAGAAAGGGCAGAAAGTACCAAGGAAGGGTGAGAATGTCATGGTTGCTCTCATGTGTGGGAACAGACTGCACTTCCAGGCCTCTGAGACTGACGTCTGCCACGTCTTCATCCATGTGGGGGGAACAAGGTCCAAACTCAAACATGGCTACTTAGGATCACAGGAAAGATGCACAAACTCAGAAGGACTAAGAGTCACTGAACCTAGGCACTGGTGTCATGCTCCGCTGATCAGGGATGAGTAAACTGGTTTCTTGCAAAGGGTCATATTCTGTGCTTTGACTCATGGACTGTAAGCTCTGCATTGCAGTCACTACCATGGCAAGTGAAGTGTGAAACACCCACAAATGATCCATAGGGCAGACCCATATTTCAAGAAAGTTTGATATACTAAAACAATGATCGGCCATATTTCTCTCTATGACGCCAATTGGGTTTGCTGGCAGTGGTCTAGAGGATTGCTTCTCAGCCTTTAGTGGCCATTAAAACACCTGGGGGGTTGTTACGCCCCAACTGCAGCTGCTCCCACCTAGAACTTCTGATTGCCCCGAGTGGGGGTTACTACCCTGCACTCTTAGTAACTCTCATGTAATGGTCATCCTAGTGGTCCAGCAACCACACATGTACCACTCTGAAGCCAGAGGATGAAAAGAACAAAAGTAAGTCACAAGAAAGGTGTGAGAATCTGTCATGTTAGGCACTTTACTAAGATGGTCCCTAAGATTGCCCTCTGATGCATACACAGCACATCATCCTCATCCCTGTGGAGAACTGGTGGATATTACTCCCAAAGCCAGGCTATCCTACATGACCTCAAAAATAAGAGACTCTGGGACTGGAGAGATGACTCAATGGTTAAGAGCACTGGCTACTCCTGCAGAGGAACCAGGTTTGATTCCCAGCACCCACACAGCAGCTAAATACCGTTTGTAGCTCCAATTCCAGGGGAATCTGATGCCCTCTTCTGGCCTCTGTGAACATTGCAGGACATGGGTGCCCATATATCCATGCAGGCAGTACACTCATACACATAAAACATAAAATAAATAATAAATAAATAAAACTAGAGACTCTCCAGGTAGACCTGTGGTAAGTATATGAGACTTAAAAAAGCAAAGAACAATTTCCAGGTGGTTGGAGAAACAGCAGGATGATTCAGGGAGCCATTGGTGACTTTGAAAAATGGAAGCCATGTATGGAGGAAAGCTGATGGCCTCCAGCCCTAAGAGCGTCTCCAAGATGACAGTCCACATGGAAAGGGAGGGCTTAGCCCTAGACCACAAAAACTAAATTCTGCCAACAATAATGAGTTTGAGAAGCTGTCTTCCCAGAGTCTCAAGATGAGATTGTGGTCCAGCCAGCACCAGCCTGTAGCATCATGATGTCCTGAGCAGAAAATACATAGATGCTAAACCTGCTGTCCCATGAGTGATGCTTGAAGCAATCAAGTTTCGAGTAACTAAGTAACACTGGCCAGGAAGTGGGTCCCACTTTGAACCTAAAGTTCCCAGAGTATAGTATAGTATAGTATAGTGTAGTATTAGTATATAGTAGTATAGTTTAGTAATAGTATAGTATAGTTTAGTAGAGTATAGCATGGTTTAGTATAGTATATATAATTTAGTATAGAGTATAGTATAGTATAGTATAGTATATAGTAGTATAGTTTAGTATAGTATAGTATATAGTAGTATAGTTTAGTATAGTATAGTATATAGTAGTATAGTTTAGTATAGTATAGTATATAGTAGTATAGTTTAGTATAGTATAGTATATAGTAGTATAGTTTAGTATAGTATAGTATATAGTAGTATAGTTTAGTATAGTATAGTATATAGTATGGTATAGTATATAGTATAGTATAGTATGTAGTAGTATAGTTTAGTATAGTATAGTATAGTACAGTACAGTATAGTACAGTATAGTATACTATAGTTTAGTATAGTAGAGTATAGCATGGTATAGTATAGTACAGTATAGTATAGCAAAGTATAGTATACTATAGTTTAGTATAGTAGAGTATAGCATGGTTTAGTATAGTATAGTATAATCTAGTATAGTATAGTGTATAGTATAGTATAGTATAGTATAGTATAGTATAGTATAGTACAGTACAGTACAGTACAGTGTAGCCACACTAACCCTAACGGGAGGTAATACTTCTTTACAATCAGCTGTAAATTCCTTAGCTCCCCATGTGGGCCGACCTAGACTGTTCCGATACAGATAGGCCCTTTCTACAAACTTTATTAAGCCCAAATTCACACAGTTAAAAAACTACCCTCAATTGCTACGTATTCTAAAATCACATTAATTTCAAAGCATTACATTTTCTGACATTTAAAAAGTCTCCGACATGGCATATCCATAGTTTGATTTTTCTAATGTTCTTATAAAGGTCATGTTTATGGTATAATAAGCACAATTTGCAAGGGTTATTAATCAGAGTAAAGCTAAGTTGCAAACAGATTTCCAATGAATTTTCCATTTTTTATCCTAAATGCATTAATTACTTAAGGATGCCACATTTTTAAGGACCTTCTTGGGAAATGAAATTAATGTTTAATTTTGATCAAAGGCATGTCTTCATTTCAGATTAAGTCAGGGCATCTTAGGAAATCAGATGACAGGGTTGTTCTGTGCTAGTTCAGCAAACTGGTATGATGATTCAGAAAATTGCGGTTTTATGCTAATGCTAGTTAGAGAAAGACTTGGCTGTATTAGCTTTAGGAAGCATCCAGTAGGCTGTCCTAATTTGTCTGTATGGAAGGACAGACATCTCTCAACATACGACATGCTGCCTGCTGAGGTTAGACTGTGCCTCCTTACATGGCTCTGTTCCGTGAACTAATGAGTTTTCAGGCTCTTTCTTCCCTCCAGAGGCTCTGTTATATAAATAGCCCTTGACTCCATTTTGTGGATGGAGAAAGACTGTGAACCAGGGTGGACTTTCGAACAGCACCATCTGTCCAGCACCATGCAAGCAATACAGACTGATGGGGACGTATTCCTGGAAGTGGAAAGGAGCCACTCCAAAGAGTTATCAGGGTGAACTGAGACTATAAGGACACATTGACATATTTATTTGTTATTTTTATTTTATTCTATGTGTATGAGTATATTGTCTGCACACATGTAAGTGTGCCTGTGTCATGCAATGCGTATGGAAGTCAGAAAAGGGTGTTGGATCCCCTGGAACTGGAGTTACGGACGGTTGTCAGGCACCATGTGGGAGCTGGGAATCGAACCCAGGTCCTCTGTAGGAGCAGTCAGTACTCTAACTGCGGAGCCATCTCTCCAGCCCCACATGAGCATCTTTACACCATATCGGGGAAACCAAGCTCAAGAACATACTGCAGATGCCAGACTGAGGAAAGAGCACAGTTCCCTCACTGGGACCACATGGAGGAGCAGACACTGAACTGCAACGATGCGGCCTCCGTGGACCTATCTTCTGACCTTCTGCTGTATGTGTCAAGGACCAGAAGATAAAAATCTCCACTCTGACCCTGGGCCTTAGCTTGATGCAGCCCACTCAGCGGCCGCCTGCCTGGCCTCTTGTTTGCCAGCCTAGACCTCTGTCTACCCACTCATAAGTTCTTTCTTCAGTACCAGCTTCTGCCCTTTGCCATTGACGCTGGCCTCAATTCTACAGCTCGGCTCTCAAACCTGTGACCCACATCCACCCCTCAGTGTAGGAGTGTTTCCCCTAAAGCTGGCTAGCTCCTTATCTGGTCAATACAGACTCCCTTTGTTTTCTATCAGCCCACTTTGGAAGTGTTATGAAACTCTGCTGTATCCTCCTCAACCCTTTGTATCCATTCTGTAATCCATATATATATGTATCAGATTATCATGTATCTATCATCCATCTATCATCTGTCTATCATGTCTATCATCTATCATCTATCTATCTATCTATCTATCATCTGTCTATCATCTATCTATCTATCATCTATCTATCTAGCATCTATCTCTTTCTATATCATCTATCTATCTATCATCTATCATCTATCATCTATCTCTTTCTATATCTATCTATCTCTATCTATCAATCATCTATCTATCAATCATCTATCTATCTATGTGATATGTGGTATGAGTTAATATTAGTACTTAAGATTGCAGTAAATGACCCTGTGTTCACATTATCCAGGTTAGCAGGAAAAACAGGATTATCTGGCTCTCCGTCACATTATTGTGACTGAAACCTCTGTACCTTGTGAATTTATTGTTATGCAGTAAGTACTGACACCGTGGAAAGACACAAGCATATTCATCTGGTTCATGCTCACATCGCAAATCCTGGTCTTTTAAGAGTTGAACTTTATTATCTCAGGTAATTATATTCCCATTTTGTCTCAGCAAGAGAGAGAAGAGAATCCATCTTGCTGGATGTAGAAAAATAGACTTGTTTGCTTTAACATTCATGAAATGCCGCAAAGAGGTGTGTCTGAAGAGGTTATGACCACTGCCCATTTGGAAACATCATTTGCCTTACTAATAAAAATTTACCTGACCCTTGGTCCCTTCCAAAATATTTAATTCTAGCATAGCGAGACATCACACAATATGGTTTAGCCTCACCTTTTCCAAATGCAGCATCACTGGCAAACTTCTAAACATCTCAGTTTCTAACTCCCAACCTCTCCTTTTTCCATAAGTTTCTCTAACCCTGTCTGGGTTGAATGCTCCAAACCATACTAGTCCACAAATGCAATCCTGCTCCAAAAGGAGGAGGTGCTGGCTCCAAACTGATGCTTTACATACAGGGTATTTACAAAAAATGCTCTAGCCAAGTTTCAAGGTCTCCAAATAGCCAGGTTCATAAAAAGCCACAATACAAACCCATTGGAAAGTGGCCTTAGTCATCGGCTTCACCTAATCTCTAGTGATCCACGAGTTCTCAAAGACCTCTCTTGTAGCCAGCAGTATTTGCACCTTCCTTAATTTAGAAGTACAGAACAGAAGGGAGACATGACCATTCACAGTGAGTTTTGCCAAGAACAGTGAGGCAGTAGGCTGTGCATAGAAGGAAGACAGGCATATTACCCTGGGCAAAAATTCCTCACCTGAGACAATCAGAGCTGGGAAAATGTATCAAGTGGGGAGAGAGCCCAAGGCAGAACCCAAAGGAGGGACATGCTTGGTAGTCACAGACTTACAGCTTGACTCCCTCAGAAGACAAGAACCAAAGACTAACTGAAATATGCCTTGCACAGAAGGATGAGAGACAGGCGTTACCCGAGAGAGAAAGAGAAATAGCAACGTTTAAAAACAGGAGGAATTTGGTCATTGTAAACATCTGAGCATGCACAACAGTGTGCTTTAAGTTGGTGATGATTTCTAAGTCTCTCCACTGGCCTAACATCAAGTTTCTTGCTTGGGATTTCAATTTTTGGTAAGTACAGCTTACAGGCAGGTATAAAGAGATTTAAATATTGTACTTGCAAATAATGGAACTGGAGAAGGGTCCATCCATAGCTGGCACACTGTATGAAAAACATCCAGAAAAAAAGAGCTAAATGCAACATAATGTGAACCGTGCCACTGGGTCACCTATTTTCTTTTCTAATTTTCTAGCAGCCACAGCAAAAAGGTTAAAAAAAAGTTAAATTAATATATTTTATTCAATCAATATACAAAAAAATGATTACTAGATAATATAAGAATAGAAAGAAATTACAGTGTGTGTGGGCAGAGTGCACAGTTCTTTGTGAAAAAAAAAGTCCATGCATTTAATGTCATCTATGTATTTGTCTAATGTTTTGTGACTGATTTTTACACTTTAAGACACAGTACTCACCTTACGATGGTTTCATAAATGTTTACTAAAATTTATTTTGGAAAAAGGAATCAAAGATAAATAGAGAAAGCTTTCTTGAGAAACAAATGCCACAGTTATCTAGCAGAGCATCTGTTTGCCGCCACCTTGCTTGTTGAGGTATCTGAAATAAACTATTAAAGATGTCTTAACTCTGGCCTTACATATCTGCCTCTGCACACAGGCCTGCAGAAGGAGTTTCCCCTCAGTGGTCTTAGGACATGTAAGCACCTGTGCTGGTGATCATGTAGGCAGTAGTAAACCCACCAATGCTGCAAAAGTTACAGGGTAACAGAGGAAGACTTATAAAAACTGAAGGAGCTAACCGTGGGCTGTGAGGTTGTCTTTGGAGGGAACCGCTCCAGCCGCTGGCGTGAATAAACTTTCCCGATTGTCTACCTGAGTCTCCTGGTGCTGGCTCTGTGCATGGTGGGTCCTGTACCTCAGTTTCCCATAATGCTTGGAAGCTAGCACGCATTTTTTTCAGATTGTTGTATATACATTTCGATATGCAGTTTGGCACATGTGACAGGCTGTATTTAGCCATCCAGGCACAGTAGCACTCCACCACTAGCTAGGTAGGTCTTAGGCAGCACTGTTAATGTGTCTTAATTTCCTCCATGTATAAAATGAGGGAAAATATCATTTTTCAATTTTGCTCCTAGAGTTCTACTCCTAGAATTATTGTGTTACAGGAGATCAGATTTATATAAAACTAATCATGATGTTATTTGACAATAAGCATTCAAAAATTTTTAGTTTTCATATGGCATCGAAATTAGGAAGAGGAACACAAAAGGTCACAAATGGCCAAAACGTAAAGATTAAGAGTCTGCAGATTGCTGGTACATGGACAGGACTCACCCACCCAAGCAAGGCTCAGGGACCATCTCGGAAGAGGGGGTGGAAAGATTGTAAGAGCCAGGGAGGAGGTGCAGGACCACATGGAAACAGAGTCCTACAAGCTCCTGGGAACCTGCTCATATGATTCTATGGCAATGGTGTCAGCACACACAAGCCCTATGCAAACTCAAGCAGACAAAAACCCAGCATAGAACTGTGAAAATGAACAGCAGACCCCAATCTTAGCTGAAGAAATATTGGCACTTGATTACTGCTGGATGAGGAAGAGCTAGTCTTCCTAAAACAAGAGACTCTAGATAGTCTGACCAGACCTCAGTGGATGGACTTGCACTGGGGAACATCTGGGGACACTGACTTGACACAGTGGGCCTTAACATGGATGACAGAGTACATGGGCTCCAGTCGGGGGGGGCTGTGGGATGGGGGTATAAAGATGATTAAGATTCTTTGAGATATTCTATATAAAATACACAAAAATTCAATAAAAACAAATTTTAAAAAATTCCTCAAAATCTGAACGTCACAAATTACTTTGGCAATCAAAAATGTTGTTTATTCTAAAAAATAAAAGACAAAGGTCAATTGAAAGTTATCAATTACTGTGGGATTGATATGTATGACCGTTGCCATGACATATTAAACATGCCACCAACACTTGAAATTCTTCTATGTGAAGAGAATCCCAGGAGCCAGGACTTGCTTTGACCAGGCTGTGTAGCACAGGTGATGTCATTTGCATACCAGAGTTTCTGCCCTCATTCCCTGGTAACAGCAGGTGGGACAGTCTGGAGACCACTTCTTAAGAAAATCCCTGGAGCTTCTGGGAATGTGAGAAACCATTATAAATAACTAGCATTCACAGTCACCAGTCAGCACCTACCACCAAGCATCAAGGATGTCAATTTTAAACCTTACAACATAGGTGATCCTCCACATAGACCGTTCTACAAACAAACCTAACCAAACATGGAAATTCTCAAATGCAAAGTTTCAGAAAAAGTTAGTATATTGTTATTGTAAGATCACTAGTCTTGGAATTATTTTGTTACCCAACAGAGATAATGAAACTATTATGTACAATCAAATATAGGATTAATTAATAAGCCATAATTATTGAAGAAGTTTTAGGTTCATAGCAATATTGACTACGAATGAGAATTCCCATGTACATAACGTCCCTCCAAATCAATGTCACCCTGGGAGCCCGCAATCAACACATGATTCCCACACATGGTTTACAGGAAGGTGACTTGCTGTGGTACATGCTGTGGGTCTGTACCCTTGTATAATGGTACGTAACATTATTCATTAATTATGAATTCAATAATTATGTAGCAGGATTTACTAAACACACCCTTACCATGGCTGGCCGTCCCCTGTACTTCTTCCAAGTGTCAATGACTTTAAATGTTCTTCACAAGGTCCTACTGCCACAGAGTATGGATATCCAGGGGACTGCGTCTTACGTCCATAAACTCGGCCCTAACTATTGTCATCTGCTGAAAGTCTAATGCACACTTAATCCATAACTCAGGAATGCATGCAATATGAGATCTAAATTCTAGGTTATATCATTTTTTAAATGACAGAAAGAGAAGTTTCTTGTTTCCCACCCAGCAGCTTGTACTGTACCACGTTTATAAAATCAATTAAGAGAACGCCAGGATACTTGAAATTATTGTGATGTGCTGTGTTCCCAAATCCACACTTCAGTATATATTGAGAGACAGTGCTTGGGCAGAAAAGCTGCCATTCGGTTAAACAAATAAAACAAAATATTCCTTCTGAAAAAGAGGGAACATCACCCTTATGTGAGAGACCACACAATCCCAATATCCAAAGGTTTTCCTGATATACAGGTATTTAATGTCATCCAGCTCCTCTTACCTCTTTGAAACACAAAGGAGACTAGTATTTAGATGCTGAGAGTATAAAGGCTGGCTGACTGTGTTCTAGTAAAATACCCTGAAGATGCAGACCAGAGAAGGGGCACCTACTGTTCATCTTCTGCCACCCAGGGCAGAGCACCATCATCAGTAAGGGCCCGCTAATGTTTGGTCATTGACGTACATTCTGTTTTGGGGCACAAAGTCCTGATTGAACTTACAGCATCTAGAGTAATTATCAATGATCCACTTCCTGTTTGTCCCAAGAATACCAAACAGTCTGAAGCCTGGGCCTCCATGGCAACCTGGGAAGGGTGGACTTGAGGAGCAGTTACAATAGTCATTGGAAACCCCAGAAAATGGCAACTAGGGATGCCAGCAGGGCATGGGCTTAGCGCTCACACAGGGTCACTTCATAGGCGTCAACTTTGAAAGCCTGGTTACCCTTTCTCATAGCAACATCAGATTACAGAGAGACCCTATGGGCAGATGGCTGGGCTTTAACTCGCAATGAGCTCCTAAGCAACAAGTCTCAAAGCTCTTCACAGTCATTCAGGGGGATTAACAATCCAGGTCTCTGGGCTGTACCACCTGGTAATTTCGTTTCTTCAAGCTGCCTAGGTAGTGTTGAAAGTATTTTCAGTAGAGACTTTGAGAATTGCTGCCTGATTTGGTTGGAATCAGAAATGTCCCCTAGAGACTCATGTCTTAAGTCAATAGGGCTGGAAGTGCTATTTTGAAGGCTGGGGAGCCTTTAGAAGGTGGGGCCAGGCTGGTGGAAGTGTATTTCCAGGGCAGGACTTTGAAGTTTGTGCCTACCTCTGGTTCCAGCACAGCTCTCTCTGTTTCTTGGTCTAGCATGTTGTAAGGGATCTGCCACAGGATACTGTTGCCGGGAGCATGATGGATTGAAATTTTCCTGAAACTGAATAAAACCAGACTTTTCTCCCCTTTTGCTCTATTTGGTATTCTGTCAGAATGACTCAAAATAAGTATGACACTGTCCAAAGCATCCTTGGGTTAAACTGTGAGAGGCAGGCCAGTCTATACCACAGTAGGTTCTAAATTCAGCAGTTTATAGAACTTGTGAAGTGGAAATGCAGCCGCGGAGGCAGACAGTGCCAACTGGTCTCTGATACTTGTGGCACAATTCCCCATTGAGTCTCCTGTTTACCTTGTGAAGAAGTCTGGGAACAGTAAGTTCAGTGGCCTGAAAACACTGGACATCTGCTGCAAGCCTGGAACTGAATCAGCCTTGCTTGAGGGCAAGAGGATTATTTCCATTATTTAAAAAATCTAAATGCCAGGGCCTGGGGAGGTGGGTCAGCATGTAACAACACTTGCTGCTCTAACAGAGGACCTAGCGTCAGTTCCCAGCGCCCACCTCGGGCAGGTCATGGCCACTTGTAGGTCCAATTCCAGGAGACCCGCTGCTGTCTTCTGGCCTCGACATGCACCTTGAATGGATCCGATGCATGTACAGGTAAGTGGGCACACGCACATAACTTAAGAATAATAAAAATCTAAATGTTAATCATTTTAATAATCTTTTCAAGCATTTGACTACATCATAAAAACTACAAAAGTAAAAAGCATGGTATTTATTAAAAGAGATGAGGACCCATTTGAACTACGAACGAGTCTTTAAGCTGTCTGAGTGTGATACACTAATAAAAATGGAATGAAATTAAAGAAAAATGCGTCCGAATGGAAAGCAGAGTGAAACTTGAACACATAAAGCTTTAATTTTTACTTGAAAATCCATTTTTCTTGTTCCTACCAAGTAAATATGAACTTTTAATGCAAAAGAACTTTCTGTATAAAGGTATTTTGTGTTGACTCTGCCCACTTATACATGGACTATATGCACATATATCCATGTTTACCATCCATCTACCGATCCACCCATCCATATCCGTTCAGAGACCGCCATATCCATCCACACAACAGAAAGTACAGGGATTTAAAGGCAACTAAACCAGACCACTTGAGATGAAGCAGTACTGTCATCCTTGCCCAGGGGTTCTTATGGTGTCAAAGTCTGCAGACAGTGCCACACCGACAGCAGAACACTGTATAGAGTCCTGGTTAGATGGTCAACAGTTCGACCAATCAGAAGTCACAAGCTTACCACCCCTCCACACACTCTGATCCACACACACTCTGATCCACACACACTCTGATCCCCAGTCTCTGATCCACACTCTGATTCCCACACTCTGACCCACACTCTGATCCCCACACTCTGATCCACACTCTGATTCCCACACTCTGACCCACACTCTGACCCACACACGCTGATCCACACACACTCTGACCCACACGCTCTGATCCATACACTCTGATCCACACATACTCATCCCCACACACTGTGATCCCCCCACACTCTGACCCACACACTTTAATCCACACACTCTGATCCACACACACTCTGTTCTACACACTGATCCCCACACACTGATCCCCACACTCTTATCCCCACACACTGATCCCCGCACTCTGATCCCCACACACTGATCCCCACACTCTGATCCCCACACACTGATCCCCACACTCTGATCCCCACACTCTGATCCCCACACTCTGATCCCCACACACTGATCCCCACACTCTGATCCCCACACTCTGATCCCCACACTCTGATCCCTACACTCTGATCCCCGCATTCTGATCCTCACTCTGATCCTGACTCTCATCCCCACACATGAAGAGTCATCTGCATGTTCCACTCTCAGGTTTGCACTTGTAGACTCCTGGCCACAGCCCCGAGTTCTTGGAAAAACACCAGCACCTGGAACAGAACCCTCTTCCTTGGTCTTTGCCGTGTAGAAAGCCTGCCTTGGAACCCACCTCATGCCCCAACCATGCACGTTACCCGGGATCCCACTTTAGTGGGCCTCTGGGTGGGGTCCTCAGGCCAGCAGCACGGGGACTCTATTAGACAAGCAAATTCATCCTACCCCAAACCTGAGGAACCAAACCCTTTGGGGTTTGGCTCAGCAATGCGCTTTTGTGCTGTTTTGCTTGTTTTGAGACAGTCTCCCTATGTATCCCAGACTACCTTGAACTTGCCCCTGTGAGTGCTGGGATTACAAACATGCATCACCACACCCAACGCAACCTATTTGTTAAAGTGGACTCTGACGCATCTTAGAGTCTGAGCACCACCACCGCACACAGACACCTGCCATCAGCCTGAAATCTTTCACCCTGTCCGGAACTGGCCAGGCATTTCATGTTCTGACTGAAGTCCATGTGTCCCACCCCTGACACTAACTAACATCAGTGGTCCTAAAGCTTCCCAGCTGCCTCTCCATCTTTCGGCCGTCCTTCTCCCTTTCCTCTCCAGCCTAGACCTCATGGTCAACCAATTAAATTATTTTCTCACAAGAACCCTTAATTCCCCCAACTCCTTAACTTCTGACCACAACTGTCTTGTCAGTGAATACCATAAATCAATCCACCCACCTGCTACTCTGGGATGTTGCCGCACTGCCAAGAACTACAAGAGAAAATGACATAGCCATGCTCCCTGGCTCCGGGACAAATTTATCATAGCCAACTTCAGCCGGTTCCTGCCTGGGAGTTGGCAGCTGTTTGGTTCTTTCCCAGCTTGACTTCCTTTGCCATTCACAACAGCTGTGACACAGCTTGGAGACTGTCCCCAGGCCCCCAACCTCACCTCTAACCTTTGCGTTCCTTCACTCAAGAAGACAGTTACCAGGCCGGAGCTGGGGCATAAACATTTCTGTGTGTCCTTTACTTCTTTTCTCCTAAGACGAGGCATCTTGGTCTCCTGATTCTATCATCCTACATGACACTGTTGCCCAACTAGCATGTCGCTTGGTGATACCAAGGGGCCTCATGTTATTCCATAGCCACTGCTCTTGTGGCCCCCCTGGACTTTTCCATCATCCCAAACTGAAACTAAACAGGAATGCTCCAATCCCTCGTCTAACTCACAAAAATCATGATTCCCCTTTAAGGTTTTATGAATTGGTCGAGTCTAAAAATAGGATTTCTCATGATCTGTATGTTTGCATCCAACATATCCCACTCAGCATAGAGTGCGCAATGACCACCTGTGTTATAGCATGCACAGGAATTTCAGTCCTTGTTAGAGCTAAATGTACCCATGCTGTGAGTGTGTGTTTTGTTTTTATCGATTCATTTTTCTCTTGACATTTGGATTGTTTCATTTCACAGCACTTGTCTGCAGTGTCTACTTTTGTGTATGGGGGGGTGTGCCACAGAGGCCAGAAGAGGGCATCCCTGGAGATCCCTGGAGTACCTGATTGAGGAGCTGGGACCCAAACTCTAGTCCTCTGCAAGAGCAGCCAGTGCTCTTAACCACCAAGCCATCTCCCCAACCTCTCTAGTGCCCATTCTTAACCCCATTTCTAATCAAGAACCACAGGCTTAGGGAAATCTAGGAACTGGCCCGCATTCACACAGCTGTGAATCAAGTGTACCAACTCTAAAATATAACTTTAGGCCTTCCCCACCATGCTCCCAATTCTTTCTCAGACATTTCCAGAGGTTTATTCTATCAGTTCTTCACCCTTGGAGCTGAGTGGACTCTCTCCATGTTGATCACTCCTTTGTAAAACTGCTCAGTTTTATCCAATCTCAACACAACTGGGCCTTTTGGCCAGAACTGCCTTCTTCCAGCGAGTCACCAAGATGATAACAGACAGAGGAAGAGGTGCCCAGTACATGTTCATAAGGCCCTTGACCACAGAGACAAGAAGGCATAAGAAGGCGATCCCTGTAGGCATCAAGAACACACAGAAAGGAACACCCAATAAACGGTCCCACGGCCACCTGAAGGAGACCTCTGTGTTCCCAGCATGCTGCTGGCATTGCTGTGAACAAGCAGGTTAAGGACAGGATTCTTGCCAAGAGAATTATTATACGCATTAAGCCTATTAGCACTTGAAAAACTGAAGAGAGCTTCCTGAAGTAAGTGAAGGGAAGTGAGGAGATGAAGCCAGAGAGGAAAGTAGCTCAGTTCAACTGCTGCTCCAGCCTCAGAGCCCAGAGACGGGCGCAGCCTCAGGACCAAAGAGCGGGAGCCTGGGCTGCTGGAATATGCTGCCTCTGGATTCCTGGCTTAACAGAAGTAAAACCCCAAAGACTTCTGGGATTGGAACATGTTTTCTTTTAATTGAGTGGGAGTATTATGCACCCCCCCAAGAAATATTTGAAGTAATCTTTCAGAAACTGACTTCTCAGTTTTGAGTTGTTTTACTTACACAGAGTAGACACACCCCTCCAAAGAACACACATCTGCAATCTTCTGCATGTAATCCTCGATCAGGGCCCTTTCCTGATACGCCTCCTTAGGCTGTTCAGGCTTAAGTCAAAGTTTCCTTTGTGAAAACTTCCAGACCCTACTCTCTCCCACATTAGGCAAAATGATCATAACCTCCTCTGAGACACCGTTACTGGTATCTGAACATCCGTTAGCCTCCTCTGCTGCGCTCTGAAGTTTTAAAGGCAATCTCTTTTGTTGTTGTTATTGTGGTTTTTTGTTTGTTTTTTTGAGGGAGGACCTTGCTGTGTAGCACAAGCTGGCTTGGTATTAACTATGCAGCCCAGACTGGTCTTAAGTACAAGATAAGTTCCCTGCCTCAGTCTCCTGAGGGCTGAGATTACAGGTATGTGCCACCAGGTCTAGCTGGCAATCACTGTTTTTAAGTAAAGCAGAAAATATATTTGGACATAGTTTGCCTTCAATTGCTGTGACAAAATACTCTGATCAATACCAACTTAGGAAGGAAAGGGTTTATTTGACTTACATCTTCTGGGTCACAGTTCATCAGAGAGCCCAAGGTAGGGACTCAGGCTATGGAGGAACGCTGCTTACTGGCTTGCTTCCCTGGCCCCTGCTCAGCCTGCTTTCATATACAAGACAGGCTCACCTGCCCAGGGGTGGCACCACAGTGTGCTCTCAAGTCACCCAGCAGGCAAGAAAATGTCTCACAGACATGACCACAGGTCAATCCAATGGAGGCATTCCCCAGCTGAAGCTCCCTCAATCCAGGTGTGTAAAGTTGACAACCAAAGCTATCCAGAACATTTCTTTTGAAAATATCCAATATTCTAACACCTTCTAGTCATTTTTTGTAGCAATTCTTGAGACAATTGCCATCACACCATGTGTCCAGATCACCCTCACCTCAGGAACAATGGGGAGGTCTTGCTTCCTTCCTCAGACTGTCCCAGAACCTCCACGAACTACTCACTTGTGGGCAGCTGAGTTGCTCACGCATACAAATTTGAACCTGACAACATTCAGTGGTTCCACCTGTGCACGGAACGGAAGGGACCCTCGTGCAAAGGTCACCGCCATCAGCAAGGAATGGAGATTTCTGAAGGAACCAGTGGACTGCAGCATGTTCACTGGATGGGGCTGTCCTGACCTGCGATCAGCCCAGTGTTGGGTCCTCTGTCCCTGAGCTCCTTCTCAGGATGGACACCTGCAGTGTGGACCTTCCCCACCCTGTCCCTGAGCTCCTCCTCAAGATGGACACCTGCAGTGTGGACCTTCCCCACCCTCTGTCCCCAAGTTCCTGCTCAGGATCAACACCTACAGAATAGACTTTGCCCACCCTCTGTCCCTGAGCTCCTTCTCAGGATGGACACCTGCAGTGTGGACCTTCCCCACCCTGTCCCTCAGCTCCTTCTCAGGATAGACGTCTGCAGTGTAGATCCCTGGCTCTGCTTTCTGAGGGACTACAAGGAACGCAATCTCACAGTCAGAATGCACAACTCCAACGCTAGCTTTGCTGTTTATAAGCTGGACCCATGTGGGTGAGTCTTACAAAACCTGTTGGGGAAAGTGAGAATAATAGTGCTAAAATTCACAAAATAAGAAAATGTGTAAAGAATCATGGGTTTGGGGAATATTATCATTGTATTCCATTGGCTATTTTAAAAGCATGAAAAACATTAATGAAAATCAATAAATCCAATAAACAGCTTGTAAATGTATTTCCTTTAATAAACGCTGTGTCATTTGCCTTCTAAGTTTGCCTTCTTTAGGGATCTTTGAGATGTTTTTAAGAACTGCTCTGAAATCAAAGGAGGGTTTCTAGGGAAACCCAACATTTCTGATACACCCTAAAGTCCTCAGAAGCAGAGAAGGAGCTCAGACTGGGGTGGTGGGCCACATCTGTGCATTCCATCTCCTCTTCCCTCCCCGTTCCCTCCCTCCCTCCCTCCGTCACTCTCCTTCCTTCTCTCCCCCTTCTAAAACACTGACTGATCTTACTGCCAAATTCTGCACTAAAAGGAATTCTTGGGTCTTAGGACATTCCCTGATTCACAGAAGACAATTCAGGGGGAATAAAAAGGAAATAAAAGAATAGCAATCAGAAGTGAACTTACTCTGCTACTGGCTTTGTTGATTTCTGCACCTCTGGTTTGATGGTGGGATCTTGTGTGTTTGGGGTTAGAAGAATGAGAAAAACTTGGTGCCTTGAGATGAGTTTTGATTAAGCAACCTGTGGTTCCAATTGAGTTCCAACATCTACTAACTGCAGTGGCAGGCCCATTATTTACTTCACTGAGTCTTACAAATAAACAACAGCTACAAAAATAAGGAACTTTAAAGGGAAAGGAAGGAGGCGCTGAGGCAGGGCAGAGCATTTGGACTTGAAGCCTGGCAGACCTGAAAATGATGCGGGGAGAGAGCGTCCCATAAAGGCTCTTAGTCTCATTTCTGAAAGAATTTAAGAATGTACCCAAAGGGAATCTTTCGGACAATTTTATTAGAAGTTAATGAACAATACTAAGAGCAGTCAAGCTGGTCATCCCGGCAGTTGCCGTGAGGAGGAGAATGGAGGGGAGGAGGAAAGAAAGCCATGAAGTCAGGCAGGTTTACAGCCTGCATGGAGGTCAGACACGTGACTGGCAGCCATGGCTGGGAAAAGGAAGCTTTAGAGAAAGGGTAAAGAGATAGAAGATACTAGGACAGCCAAAAGCATGTCTAGCAAAGGGAGAAGAAGAAAGGCAGAGGTTAGACTTACAGAGACCTACATGTCTGTGGCCCGGTCCAGACGATCTGCACCGGAAGGGAGGACTCCAGGCAGGAAAAGTCCACTATCTCATTAACACACTAGGCATTTTGCCCATCTATTTAGCATGACGTAAGGTGAACTTGCCTTCCTAGGTTGGTCCTATGATCAGATGATTGACCCGTAAAATTGGAAAGGTGGTCTTCCAACAGATAGACTAGAGATTTTATCGTCTTGACCACTTTAAGTTATGGGACTATTTGCTCCTCTAACAATAAGACTCAGGAGAGACAGCCTGGTTTGCAAGATCTGTGCCATCATAAGGGGCCACCTGTGCAGCAAGTTCGGGTTCCAAGGGTTGCAGCCCTACCACGGGATGACATCTGAGATGACAGGGTCTTTAGCTGCTTTGCCATATGGGAAGATTACTGAAGAAAATTCAGCATGTAAAGTGCTCTACTAAGTGGATGCCCTGTTTGTCTGTCATCATCTTTAAAACCATGAGCATCTTTTTATCTCTGTTGCCAATGTTCCTTCCGAGGTGGGGGGGTGTGAACAATGTTTACCCACTTCTCCTAAAGTCCTAATGACTACCCAAAGTTCCATTCCACTGGAGTTCAGCATGGAGAACCAATGAGTTTGGGGCTTATTTACAAAACATAGGGCCCCAAAGCAGCTCCGTTGAATGTCTGCACACAGTGTAGATGGTGGCGTCCCACAGTCACAGAGGTGGAGCCCCCTTCCTCCGGTCCTCCCCAAACCCAAGGCCAGGGGCAATGAATTAGGGAAAAATCAAATGCAAATGGCTGGGAAGAGTAGCTGGAATTCTAGGTGAGGGCTTCATGACTATTCCTGCCTCCTGCCTCCCTGGGGGAATGCCCACAGGCCATAGGCAGGCACAGCTCTGTGGTGTTGTTCCTAGGATAGCACCTTATGACAACCTCCCAGAACACAAAATTGTAATGCTGCGGGCAGGGAGTCTGCCATCAGGAAGGACATCAAAAGGAGAGCAATGTAATGGAGTTATTTTTCTCTCCCAAAATGCATTTCAGAAATTACTTTTCTTTTCCCTTTTAAATTAATCTGCAGATGCCTCTGGAGACGGGTGGTTTTTAAGAGCTGAGTGAGAGGGAAGTAGAGCCTTAGTGGGTGATAAGACGCCAGGGAGATGGCCTGGTTTGCAAAATGCATGCCATCATGAGATGCCACCCGGTGCAGCAGCTATGAGCTCAAAGGTTTTAAGAAAGCACACTGCAGGACGTAGCACATAGTATACCAGAAGTCGAAATGACCAGCAGTTCATGTGGCTAACACTAGGCTTTTCCTGGAAAAAAAAAAAAAAAAGTCAGCTGCTTCAATGAAGTATAAAGAATAGTTTTCACCAGGCCCCACAACAGCATGCAGAGGATTTATTCTTGACCTCCCCTAGTCATTGAACTCTGCCCAGGGTCGTGAGGCCACATAATCATTTTATACTTGCTAGGCAAAGTGCAGGTGCTATTAAGTATATACTACACACACAGAATTCACAGACGTTTCCTTTTCTTCCTTTAAAATAAGTCCCCTTTTAGCTGTAATCGTTGCCACCTCTTTTGTGTGAAAAGATGTAGTGTAAAAAAGAATGATGTTTAGGTCTCCTAAAATACCTTGTTATTACAGAGACAATTGTCCTTACTGAGTCTTCTACATGCGACCCCATGCTAAGCAACTCACATACACAACCTCTCATTAGGACACTGCTGGTGGTTTGACATCCCATTTTACAAATGAAGCAAGTGAGCTGCACAGGTGGGAAGCCGGCATCGCCCTATTTTCAACAGCTAATGAATGCACAGTTGGAGTGGGAACTGGATCTGTTTGGATCCAGGGTCAGGGAGTGCACTCCCTCTGGAGGGTCTTCAGAGACCAGTGATGAGCTGCGGAGAGCTGAGGATGCTTCCCATGAGAAGGGGCCGCAGGGAGGTCGGACGGGGACTTTGGCATGGGACTACTTAAGGAAACACAGGTACACAGGTGGTAGAATTTGGGGAAGTAATACCTCTATGCCTCAGTTAGGTTTCTATGAAGTGGAGACAGCAAACTTGTGCCCAATTGTGCCTGAAACAATCTCTGGCTTCCCATCTACCAGGGACAAAGAAATAAATTTGGCTGTTATCACAATTTTCTTTCCGTTGGTGGTGGACAGATTATTCATTATACACAAACAGTCACGCAGAAGCTGGTCCTGACAGTGAGAGCCAGACAGTGAATTCAGCCTCCATTCCCAGCAGCGTTTCTCTCTGACATCATTTAATCAACAAATAATGGGTTTCTGGACTAATCAGCACAACTGTGTGTCCACATAACATACGTGTGTCCATCAAACTTCAGGTCCTTAAAAAAACTGATCGCTGTCCACCAGGGCTTTGCAGTGCATTTAGAGGACCTCCTCCAATGAAATAAGGACGATGTCGCCGCTGGGAAGCCATGCTTTACTGTGCGGAGAGAGCTACTCCTGCATGAACTTCCCACAAGTCAGTGAGCCACTCAATTCCCAGGACCCGGAGGGAAAATGACATTACGGAGGCACTGGCAATGTTATCTATCAATTTGCACACTTTAAATATTTCTTGGTTTAATATTATTTGATATTAAATTATATGAAAACATTGAGACAGCTTATTTGTGTGGTTGTTAGTTCAGCAAGACAGCTTGGATAGGATGTGCTCTCCGAGCACCGTCCTTGGGCTCAGGTCCATCAGCCGCCCAGGTGCCCTGGAGACAGGTACTGATGCCGCTCTCCCTCTGCTCCCTGTCTTAAACAGAGTTGTCAGTGTGGACCTGTTTCAGGAAGTGGCTTTCTTTTGCAAACATTCAGACTTACTACATGTCCCACATCACAAACATAACACTGAACAGCATGGCTTAATTATTTTTCTGCCTTTAAAATTTATAATCAAGCCAGGTGTGAGAGTACACACCTTTAATGCCCAGTACTTAGGGGGAAGAGGCAGGTGGATCTCTGTGAGTTGGAGGCCAACCTGGTCTCCATAGTGAGTTCCAGGCCAGCTGGGACAACAGGGAGACCCTGTCTCAAAAACATAAAACAAAGTGAAAAGTTTATAATCAGACCTGGGGATAGGCATGCAGCTCAATGGTAGATGTACCTAGCATTCTGGAAGGCTTGGGTCCAATCCCTAGGACCACAAAGAAATAAAAGTTTAAGAAGTTTATAATCATATGAAGAAGACGATAAATCAATAAATAACGTCAGGAGCGATAACTTAAATTCCATCTTTAGCTCTGACAGAAGTAAGCTTTGAGATTTGCTCTAAGTAACCCACTTGGCCTTGCCAAACTTCATGTTACAAGCAAAAATAAGGTGAAGTGGAAGCCTAGAGTAGCTGCCCAGGCCCTGACCTAGTAGCCAGGAGTCCCAGGCCTTGACCTATTAGCTAGGAGTCCCCCGTGGCTGTGGAGTAAAAAAATATGGCTGGCTGAAACCGAGCTGTGTCCCGAGCGCAAATGCTCTTGGTGTCTCTGAACGCCTCATACCAGAGTTCAAAGGCAGGTACAAAAAAAGAATTTTAAATGCCATGAACATCTTACATGGAGACCATACTGAAATTTTAATATTTGGCAATATTAAGTGCATCAAATACATTATTTCCCCTTCTTCTGGCTTGTTTCAAACCTGACCCAGGGAATTTAGAATTATGTGCATGGTCTGCATCTATCGTTCATGTTGTCTCTCTTGGGCAGCAGAGGGCTGGAGTGATGGATGGTAAAGCAGAATCGTGAAGGAAAGTCTGTCTCCTGAGCACACATCATTATTAAAATGATGTTTTATTTTTGATACACAGTCTTGCAATGCAGCCCTGGCTGTCCTAGAACTCACAGAGATGCACCTACCTACCTCTGCCTCCTGAGTGCTGGGATTAAAGGTGTGTGCCACCACACCAGGTCAAATCTTGACATTGTTCTGAAAATAATGAGCACTATACTAAAAGGGGCCTGACATGTATTAAAGGACTAAACCTCAATTCTGATGATTATTCAGCTCGAAAAAGCTGATCTGAGAATTATCAATAAGATTTAAGTCATGTGATTAATTAAAAAGGTAGTTTTTCCTTTTTCTGAGAAGGAATATCCAGGATTAACCCATCACGAAGGATTATAGGAAGGCAGCTAGACTTAGGAACTAAATAGGCTCTTTGGCTCTGACAAATGTTTTGACCTTGTGGCACTGAGTAACTGGGTCATTCTGAACGGCACTGGCGTGCAAAACGCAGGAAAAAGACTCAGTCGGAAAGTCTGCTCTGCCACCTATGCAGAGTCCGTGCAAGGCTGGGGAAACCTTTTTCAGTTACAAAATTCAGGAAGAATAACCAGGAAACACTCAAGTGGAAATGTCCAAGCAGGAGGTCCAAAGCCCCCAGGCTCACCTCGCTCCACTTCCTAGAGGGGGTACAGGAGTTGGAAAGCGTTCATTCTTATGAAAGCGAGCCTGAGTAGCCTGTGAGGCTTCCTTCCTCTCTCTACTTGAATCCTGCTTTTAGTTTCTCCATGTAGGCGACCCTGGGAGGCTGACCTTAGGGACCGCAGCCCTGAGCTCCACCGCCCCCCAGCTTCCAGGCACTAAATCAGCTGAAGGCGGAATGAATATTGGTCTGGAAGTTTCATTCCCTGATGGGTTACAAAGACTTGACTGTGACCCTAGACCAAACCTCTGACGGAAAGCCGCACAGCCCACAGATGACATTTCTCCTCACTCAGCCTGCTGTTTCCCTAGCCACAGCTGTAAATAACTACTTTCTTAAATTCCTCACAGAAGGGGCTGGGCAGATGGCTCGGTGGTTAAGAACACTGGCTGTTCTTGCAGAAGACCTGGGTTCGAATCCCAGCACCTACATGGCAGCTAACAACTGTCCATAACTCCAGTCCCTGGGCTCTGAAAAGCCTCTTCTGTCCTCTGCGGGCGTTGCATGACACAGGTGCACTTACCTACATGCACACAATCCACGCATACACATAAAATAAAAATAATAAAAACATTTTTTAAAATTCCTCACAGATATACAGTTTTTGTGAGCCACGTGTCTCTCCATGAGTCCTGCATCACCAAGTCCATGGCCACATGTGTAGAATAAACTCTTTAATTGAGAAGATAGTTATTAGAACTTTATAAAAGCAGTTTGTGCTACACGTCCTACAAAAAGACATGTGCCCTCCTCTGCAAACACATCACAGTCAACAGCTACTTGAGTTGTGGGTCCGTGAAGTAAACACAGTTCTGGAGAGCTGACTGACCTGACTGAACTTTGGGGCTTAAAATAAGAATAGTCAGGGCTGGAGAGATGGCTCAGCGGTGAAGAGCACTGACTGCTCTTACAGAAGACTGGGTTCGATTCCCAGCACCCACATGGTGGCTACGAACCGTCCTTAAGTCCAGTTCCAGGGGAATCCGAAGCCCTCTTCTGACATCCGTGGCACTGCACAACACGGGTGCACTCACATACATGCAGGCAATACACTCATGCACATAAAATAAAAATAATAAAGTATTTTAAAAAATAAGAACAGTCATATGCAGAGTAATTAGCCCCTACTTCCGCATGGTCCCACCTTCCCTACACCACAGAGAGTGGTGTGAAGGGACCATGTCATGTCCTCGACCACGTGCACCTCTGTCTCACACAAGGTGGCATTACAACAGGCAGTCAAAGAAACTTGTGTTTCTTTACCATGTGCCCATCCAAGTAAGAACAAGGCCAAACCACGAAAAGCAGGATATATATTCAGAACACGTTTTCCAGCGACCTCAGATCCACTTAAATTCCATGAGACCGAAACTTCCTCATCTCGGAGTGCATCGCGTGGCTGTTCTAACTCAGTTTGTGCTCACTTTGCTTGCTCAGCTACCCACCAAGGTTCCAGTGGTGCTCGATTCCTTGCTAGCAGCTACCTGGACCCCTGTGCACTGGACTGATGCGCGGCTGGGGTACTGGGCATGCGCCATCGGAGCCTGAGCCCCTCTTTGTCCGCTCTCCAGGCCTGTCTTCCTCTGGAAAGATTTTCTTCATTATATCCATACCTGCCTTTATTTCACAGACTTCACCAACATCTGACATTATCTATTTGCGTCTCAATTATCTTTTCACGTTCAATCATGTTTCACTCCTCACAGTATCCCCAGCACTTTGAGCAGTAGCCGAAACACAGGTAAGACCTTAATAACTCTGTTACATGAGGAATGAATCTTACAAATATTGCATTTTTAACATAGCACTAGAGAGTGTACATGCTTAACAGGTGCAAATCAGAATGAGTGACTCTCTGTGGGCCCTCATCACTATGGTGACGGACCAGAGAGTGTCCTTGCTATGGCCAATAGGCATCTGGGAGTCCATTGAAGCCCTCTAGAATTATCCTTCCTTTGATGACGCAGGCTTGTTGGTATCAGAGCCTTACAAATTTGAAGAAAATGACAACTATCGTGCTTTTTTCTACACCACAATTCTCCATTTCAACAATGATCCGCAGCCAGGTGTGTTGGCACATGCCTTTAGTGCCAGCACCTGGGAAGCAGAAGCAGGCAGATCTCAATGAGATCAAGGCCAGCCAGGGATGGTCTATACAGTGAGTTCCAGCCCAGCTGGGACTGACTACAAAGGAAGGACCATTACCAAAATTCAAAACCAAACTAAATAAATAAAAGTCAGGAATGAAAATGACTCTAAGACATTATGTGACAAATTGAACTCTGTGCAAGGACAATGCAGGCAGCCTGACATCAGTGTGAGACTTCTACCCCCACAACTACCCTATACAATGCATCCAAAAAATAAGGCCAATGGTAAATCCCATCACCACACTAATGAGATCTTTTAAAACATCTGAAGTAGTTTCTTGATTTGGATTAAGAAGTAGTGGCAAGTGCCCCTGCAGCTATACTAAATAGTTATAAAGAGCTCTCCTATTAACTTGAAACGTGGCCATCAGCAAATTCTACCAGGCTGAAGGTGCAGTGAGCTCAAGACCTCCCTGACCTTCACCATGTTTGCGATGGTTTCTTCTTCCTAAGTGCACCCAGAGGGTCAGAGCACCCAGGTCAGAAGGGCCCCCCAAATCATCTAGCCAATGACTTCCTTGGATTGCCAAGGTACCAAGGGGCATGCTTGAAGCCATGTGATGCCAGAGCTGGAGGCTTCTCCGCTGCACTGCCTGGTCCAGCCTTAAGCCCATCTGCCCCACCATACCTCTCCGTGGGTAAAGACCAACTGTACTGGACAGAGAGCTTGCTGTTCCAGTCACGGACTGGACTTGGGCCTCTCATTGCCAGTCCCTGCACAGCCAGAGGCTCAATTCCTACCTTCCACACCCAGGCCTGATGGCCAAACCTCAGCCTGGGACAGGAGCCCAGATGATGAAGCATGACTGGATCAATGGTGCCTGAGATGTGGACGGGGAGCGGAAATTCCCTCTTCCTGTGCCCTCTGGAACGTCTGATTCACCACTGGATCTTTTGGGGGCCTCTAACTCAATCCTAATATTGACTTGACCTTAGAAAAATGAATCCTTTTTAAACATAATACTTTTATTATTTTTGAGACCTGTATAGTGCACACAATATGTTTTTATTATATTTTATAGGGCTAATAATGACAGAAAAATTCCTTACTTTCTCACAAAGAACAACAGATTTCAACTTGATATGAGTGCACTTGACTTACTACCCTCCTAACTTGACTTACTACCCTCCTAACAACAACAACTTGACCTTGCCAGGCCAGCCACTGGCTTCTTCCTAACATCAGAAGTGATCATACATCAGAAAAGTTTATTGTAGTTTCTTTTTTAAATAATATTTTATTTACTGTTTTTATTTTATGTGTACGTGTGTATTGCCTGTGTGTAGGTAAGTTCACCCGTGTCGTGCAATACCAGTGGAAGACAGAAGAGGCTGTCAGATCCCCTGGAACTGGAGTTACGGACAGTTGTTAGCTGCCATCCCAGGTGCTGGGATTTGAACCCAGGTCTTCTGCAAGAACAACAAGTGTTCTTAACCCCTGAGCCATCTCTCCAGCCCCTGTAGTTTCTATCTTTTGAGGCGACCCAGACAATTACAATTAAGACCAATATCAGAAACTCTTATTTCTTTATCCATTTATTTAAATTTTACGTATGTGTTTTGCTTACATGTATGTAAGTGCACCACATGCATGCAATACACATGGAGGCCAGAAAAGGGGACAGAGCCCCTGAAACTGGACGTATAGACACCTGTTAGCCACCATGTGTGTGCTGGTAACAGAAGCCAGGTCCTTTGCAAGAGCGAGTGCTCTTAACCAGTGAGCCATCTCCCAGCCCCTAATATCAGAAACTCTTGCTGTGCACATACAAAGAACCATAAAGGACATTTTCAAAGTAAAAGCAAGCCACATTCTCCTTCGGAGGAGAGGACATTTAGATAGAGGGATGACCAGACAGACAGATAAATAGAAGGAAAAAATAAACTCCAGTCTCAGAGATAAAGCTGAGCTTAAGAAACAGAGGCTGTTTTTTTTCCTTCCTCGTTCCACAGCCTCCACTTTTCTGTATGGGTGAACATATCCATAAGGCAATTTGAAAAGCTAGATGAAGTTACAGTTCAAAGGCTTTCAGCAGCTTACCTATAATAAAACCCAGATGCATTTCAACCTTGAGTGGATCTTACTTGTGGAGAGTATCTGTTATTATTTCAAGAAAAATTGAACAAGCTGATAATGTGACGCACACTGCCAGGGGAGAGACATGTTTAGTTAAACAGTCATTATTCTTTCTTAATGACTCCTATTTTGATTGGCTTCATTATGTGACTTACAAATCACATCATCTTTATTAAAGGCACTTAAAATATGCAACATGAAAGAATGCTTGATTTACTATAAATTGTGCACAGGTGTGGGGCTGTTTACAGTCCTTTGGTGTAGTAAAAAGTCAAGCTTTCATTTATATCTCATGGTGCAGTAAGTACCGTTTAGCTCGGGAATGTTAGGATCATAGACTTAAAGTATGGAGCAACTGTCAATGTGGATCAAATTTTAGGCTCAGCTACCACCATGGTGTCTCCTTAGGCAACACTGCAAGCTGGAAGTCTAAAACGTTTAAATACCTACACGCTCTTTGGAGAACAAAAACTTCAGATGGGGATGTGCATGCTAATTGAGGCAGAACTTGAAGAGGCGTGCCCCTGGAAGGCACCATTTGGAAAGGGCATGGTGATCTTGAATGTAGTTTTCAATTTCTTCTGAAGGTGAGGTCATCTGAGGGTGTGCTGTTTTTTTAAATTGTGCTTTGGTTAATATTTCCAGTTAGCAAAACCCAGTCCCTTAATCTGTCTTCAGAGACCAGGAAGAAAACCACAGGCTGTAAAAGATGGCAAATAAGTTCTTTTAAAATGTTAAAAGATGTGCAGTGAGTAAGCGGGGTCACATGCGTGGTGCTGGCAACCTGGACTCGTTCCCTGGTGATGTGGAAGGTGTTCTGGGCCGGCTGGCGGCAGAGAGCTGGGCTGTGGCACTGCGTCTGGCACTACAGGGGCATGGGACCATGGAGATAACAAACCCCCATGTGATGTAGCTTCCCTATCTATGAGGAGCAGCGCTGAGTGTCCTAGCTCCAAAGCTCCATGATAAAAAGAATTCTAATACCAGACACAGATCTTGTCAGGCATGGTGGTACATACCTATAATCCCAGCACTCCATGGGCAGAGGCAGGTGGATCTCTGTGAGATCTAGCACAGCCTGTCTTCACAATGAGTTCCAGACTAGCTGAGGCTACGGTCTCAAACAAAACAAAACAGAACAAAAGAGGTCTTGAGCACTGCACAGGAATTAGCACTTAACTCCATTATAAGTAATTAACTAAGTACCCGGCAGGTGTGCTGGTAAAATAGCTTAGCAGGTAAAGGTGCTTGCTGTTAAGCCTAACTGACCTGAGTTCAAACCTTGGGACTCACTTGATAGAAAAACAGAACAGATTCAAAAGCTGTCCTCTGACCTCTACATACACACACACACACACACACACACACACACACACACACACACACGCACATTTGAATACCCTCAATAAATGTAATTTTACAAAGGAATTTGGCAAGCATCTGATGTGATTCTTACAAGGACCCTGTGAGGGAGGTGCTCTCTCTAACTCTCGGGAAGCTAAAGTGACTGGTTCAGGATTGCATGAGAGAATAAGCAGGATTTCAACTCAGATAAACTTGGTGACTAAGGTCTGTATTGCTGCCCATCTCCTTCGTGGTCCCGAGGGCTGTGCCAGGTCCCTTGCCTTCCTTCGCCACTGGACATTTCAGTTACCTCAATACTTGGTTCATTCCACACCCCAGGATGTGGAAATAAATCTGGCATGATTTTGTTCCATGATTCCAAACATAATGTTCCCACTACTTTCTCATTATTTGATTTTTATAGTCTGTCATTCAAGTTTGAGCTAAATAGTGAAGATTATTTTATTACAGTGTGATCTGAGACCTCCTAACTATAATTTGTGCATTTTGCCACCAACTTTAAAAACATCTAATTGCCTAAAAAGTTCAGTTGATTTGTGTTTTTGTTTGCTCTTTTTTTAATCTATATAAGCAACCTGTTTAAGCTAGCCAATGACTAAAACAGCTAGAATTCACACAAGCGAGATATATCTATATATAATCAAATTGATGTTAATACTCTGACATTAAAGTTTGTATTACATTTTTAGTGTGTGTGTGTGTGTGTGTGTGTGTGCGTGTGTGTGTACATAGGCATGCATGCCTATGCACCATGGCACATATGTGGATGTCAGAGGAGAACTTGCAGAAATTGTTTCTCTCCTTCCACTGTGTGGGTCCTAGGGATCAAATTTGAGTCATCAGATACCTGGGTCATTAGATTTAGCGGCAAGTACGTTTATGCAACGAACCATTTCACTGGCCCTTTTTCTGAGCTCTGAGGGCTCTTGAGCTCTTTCTGGCTGTGCGGATCTGTGGACCTCACAGTCAGTCTGTCCACAACGCACATTAATGAGGAGCAGCAGCTGTGCTGAATTTCCACATTTTATAAACCCCACTTGTCCGGTTTCTTTTTTAATTCTCGGCCATTTTTGCCAATGTCCAAGCATGTTGAAGAACATTATTAAATTATAAATAGAGAATGATCTATACAAAACCTGCCAGCGGTCAGTATTGGGAGCAGCATTCAAGGTCTTTGAACCACGAATATTAGAGTTTATCAGATCCAAGTTTTCCATTGGGAAGTTACAGAGCGTCTTACTGAATGCTTCCAGAGTGGACGGCTCATTACCACTTAAGCTCATCTGATTAATTCTCCCACAACCCTAAGTTATGAAGTTCTTCCTAAAATTTAGCCACCCCACAATAATTAGAGTAAATAACTCGCCTCCCCTGGGAAATATCTGATTTTTCTCTTCTCTAATCTCTAATTCTCTCTTCTACTGTACACATGTGATTTTGTCTTTGAGCACCTTAGATTTCTGGAGTTAGAGTTCCTACACTCTCTCAAATGTTTCTCTAAATAAAAACTTTGCCTTCTCCCTAAGATGACTTGAGAGTTTCTTACCTTCCGTAAAAGTTTTCCAAGACTGGAGAAATTATTGGGATTTTGGAAAGGGTTCACCTGTCACTCACACCGAAGTTCTAATTACCAGGCCATTTTGGAGCCCGAGCCCAGGCCTGTGGACAGGCACCTATTGTGCCATTTGTGAACAATGGATAAGAGTTTTTTTTTCTTTAAAAAAATAGGCTAAAAAAGCACTTACTCTACATTTCCAAAATTTTAAAGTTCATCCCCAAAATTTGAATTTAGGTATAGATTTACTTATATATGTTTAAAAATGTTCAGAAAGAAGAAAAATGAAACACACATACAGCAAATCAACCACATCCAAGGCCAAGACCTGTTCCTTCTCAGAACTGTGAGAGAACATGAGAAGGCCCAGAGACAAGTCTAGAGCTCAGAATAAGAAACCCATCGCTCTGCAGAGTCTCACTGGGCAGTCAACCCTACAGAATGAGCAGGGAGAATTACAGACCAAATAACTGAGCTCTTAAAAACACACAGTGAAAATGCCACTTTGCTAACGATAACATTCAGTTCTTCTCTACAGCTGATTATAACATTAGCAGCTCAATTTCTACTGGATGGGCCCTTGAATTCTTTTCAAAAGGCAAACCAGCACCTCTGGTCCCCTCTGGTCCCCACCCCCATAATGCTCTCCTCTGCTATGACCAAAACCCAGTCCTTTCGTTCTCTGCCAATGTCGCCTCACATTTGCCGCTGCTGACAAGTTATCAACTTTGCATCTCTGCCCTAGCACATCCTTTCTTCTTAAAAGCCAGTATGGTTTTCTGAAATCCTTTTCTCCTTCTCTTGGGCATGTCTGTTTCCATGTATGATGGTGGTTAAGCAGTGATGCAGTGTCCAAGATCACCTGTCCTCCATTCCTATTTATATTTATTTCAGACAGGGTCTCCTATAGATCCAGCTGACCTGGAACCCACAGAGATCCCTCTTCTGACTCCAGTGTGTTGAGATTAAAGGTGTGTGCCACCAAGCCCAGAGTCCTTCAATGAACTTCCTCACTCAAACAGTACATAATACAGTCTTAAAATATTTCTCAATGTGTTTACACTGGAAAAATTCTACTTAAATAGCAACTTTTAGCAAGAAATCTCACTACTTATGAATCTATGCAAAAATTTCATGCAGAAGAGTGGGGGTAATTCATATGGAGGTGATTCTAGTTTGAAATATATAAGCACTCAAAAACATGGCTTTTACTGCTGTCTGAATATAGAAAACCTGTTGGTGGTCTTTATCTACTTTGGACAATTACAGTTCTCTCTATTCAATCAAGAGTAATCTATTTCCTCTATTTATCAAACCCTTTCAGTTTAGACTGCAGAGAACGACTCTGTTCTCTATTAATCTTCTGAAATACTGCAATGGATCCCTAATGGGTTTTAGTAATTATACCCCCTAAGACACACGCACACACACACACGCACACACAATTTCAAACTTGTCAAGAGGGCCAACATTTAAAGCATTATGATGTGGACAGGAGGATGGCTCAGCAGTTAAGAGCTGCCCTTGCAGAGGACAGAGGTTTGGTTTCCAACACCCACATGGTGGCTAACAACCATCTGTAACTCCAGTTCCAGGTAAAAAGGAGGTCTTCTTCCAATCTCCAGAGACACTGCGGGACATGAGTGTACTTACAAGCATGCAGGCAATACACTCATTGCACATAATGCATAAAAATAATAAAATATTAAAAATTATGATGCAATGGGAATATTTTCTTGTGTGTCTACTCCCTTACCTGTCCTGGGACCATCAGAGGGAGATAACTTAATATGGACCAGTGTTTTTATTAAATTAGATGCCGCCCCTGTCCGCATTGTCACAGCCAACAAAAACCACAAACCTGGCCTCAGAATGCCCCTTCCCACGGTCCTTTAGGACGCACTGAGTGCAAGGAGAGTCAGCAGAGTGAAGGCAAGTTCCTGGCTACCAATGTGCAAGCCTTTACTGTCTGTCTGTAGCAGGTGTCCACATGGAGTCCCCAAACTTGAGTGCTGTCATGGGCCTCTGTGTGACATTTCCTTTCAGCCTCTAGACAGTCTTCACATCAGCTCTTCTCAAAATCATCTCCATCTTGGGGGTGGCAGTCCCATCCTTCTTACTGATCAAGTCCTGAAACTCTACCACCCTCCATTCTCTGTCCCCAGCACTCAACCAGTGCTGACCATTCCACCCGCACAACACATTTTTCCTCTCGCCCTGATCTGACCCCCTTGTCCAGTGCACCCTCGTGCCTCATCTGAAATCTTAAAACATCCATAATTAGTTTCCTTGCTTCTGGTCTTATCCATGCCCAAGCAAGGCCCAGCACAGTCACCAGGACGATTGGATTAGAATGTAGTTCACATACTGGCAACGATCTACCATACCACTGAGAATAAAAGCTCTAATACCCTGAATACCCACATGGTCACCTTATCCCTTCCTTCTAGGATCCCCACCACAACCACCTTTGCTACTCCAAGTTCATCTCTTGCATCTCCTCCATCTCACGCCATCCCAGCCACATGGGACTGATTATGATTCCCTGACATGCCAGGGACCGGTCTTCCCTGATCATTTACATTTGCTGTTCCCTGCATGAGAAGAGTTTTAGCCTCACATCTCCCTGGATTGATTTCTGATTTTCTTGTTTTTTAAAATATTCATTTATTAATTTTACTTTATGTGTATGAGTATATTGCCTGCATGTGTGTAAGTGAACCCATGACATGCAATGCCCATGGAGGACAGAAGAGAGCGTTGGATCCCCTGGAACTGGAGTTAGGGACGATTGTTAGTCGCCATGTAGGTGCTGGGACTCTGCAAGAGCAGTCAGTGCTCTCAACCACTGATCCATCTCTCGAGCACCAATTTCTGAGATTCCTAAGTACTGACTCAAGTTCAGCATTTTGTCCAAACCCTCTCCCGTCTCTTTCTATCTCTTTTCTCCTTTCTCATCTTTATTTTTCTACGCAGATAAATTTCTTATGTAGCACAAGAAAGTTGACTTATGTAATCTAGTTACCTCTCTTACAAGTTTCATCATATAGGAAACTTTGTTTCTTTTCCTTTGTTTCTTTTCCTTCAGTATCTAGAACAGTTCTGGACATAAAGCAGAACCTTGCTAAACGTGGAGCAAATGAATACACGCTTTCCCCCAGTATCAACTGATTGAGAAACTATATTGTAAATGCTTTAATGGATGCAATTATGCCTTTCAATGCATTCTTTTTTGGTAAATTAAAAAACTATTTAGTGCATTCAAAGAATAGTGCTAGAACCGATGTCTAAAGTGGATATTCTGAGCTCTTCTGGAGTTTTAAACTTGTAGGAGATTTGTGGAGTCCACAAGAGATGTAAAGGTTCCTAGCCATGCCTTCCTGGTCTCTCAGTGTTCCCAGGTCTTGAATCTGGAATCCATGCTCAATTATTCTGCCAAGGAAATCTTTCCAAAATGCAAAGCCCCACTATATCCCTTCTCTGGTTAAAATGCTCTCTTAACTATTTTACTTCATTTTTAATAATGTGTACGTATCTGTGTATCTGTGTCAGTATCTGCTTGTGAGGTGAGTACCCAAGGAGAGCAGAAGAACCACATGGAGGGCACTGGAACCATTTGGAGCCATAGTTATAGATAGCTGTGAGCCCTCTGACATGGGTGTTGGGAACTGAACTCTGGTCTTCTGCAAGAGAAGCAAGAGCTCTTAGCCACTGAGCCATCTCTGCAGCCCTTTTCTTTGTTTTACAGTTAAAACCTTTCTGATTACCTTTCCAGTTGCCATCTACATCAAAGTCACCCAAAGAGCTCTTGAAAACAGACTGCTGGATTGCCTGCCACATCCTTAATTCTACTAGGTCTAGGGACTAGAGGATTCACATTTCTGCCATGTCCGCTAGTAATTCAGTTAAAGTGGACACAAAGACAGAGCCCTGCAAACACTGGGCTTGGAAGTGATCACGGTGCTTGCCACATCTCCTGCAAATGAACCCACACAGGGTATTTTCGGAAACAGACAAGGCCAGTCTAGCAAAGTTGAGGGAGTGTTCCTGGAATGCGTCTCTACCTTTGCTCCTGACCAGCTCTTCCAGCATTCCTAAGACAAGGCCATTCTGGAATTTGATCTTCACAGTTAGTATGAGGAATCTTGCATGTTGGGTCCCTGAGAAACCCTTCCAGGGACATTTCTAAAAGCCAAGTCAGAGAACTAAGTCCTGGGAACCACGGTTGTCAACAACAGTCAGCTGTAAACAGCAGCCAACCACGCAGGGTAACAAGGAAGACAATAGTTATCTAAGCACTTACTAAATGTCTGTGTATCTGCTAAGAGTTTTATGGGTATTCAGTTGTTTAGTCGTCTCAAAACTTCATAAGGCCATTGCCATTATTATTTTCATTTTATAGATAAAGAAATGGAACATGATCAAGATTAAATTCTGAACTCGCCATTAAGCAGCTTTTTTTGTGGCAAAGTCTAGAGATGAATGCAGCTGGACATTTCAACTCCAAAAGCTAAAATGGCCACCATACTATGTAAGACCTTACCCAAATATGAAGTCAGGGAAGGGTACGAATAAAAAAAATTTTAGTTTCTCAACACCACTTGGTGGTGTTCAGCAGCTCTAAAGAAGACAAATAGATCAATTTTAAAAACAATCAATATTATGGGTTTAAATGTCTCCAGACAATTTTTTTTTAAATGAAGTTGTATCTTCAACAAATGTTAACAATAATTTGAATTGTTCAAATTCTACTTACTGCCCAAAGACAAAGAAGGAAGGAAAATCGCTCAAGTTTCTAAAAAGAATAACCATCCAAAAATTAAAGATATTTGGGTTATTATTATTATTTTACTTTCAGAGGCCATAGCACCCTTGAAGCTTACATTCAAACTACTGATAAAGCCTAGGTAAACGCCCATTTCCACTTCATCCCTCAGAGTCATCTATGAACCAGGTCTATAGACAACCCTAGAGGACTGTTAGAAATTTTGAATCCAAGAAACCACCACAGACTGATCCTGAGTGTGGTGGTTTGAATGAGAATGTCCCCTATAGGCTCCAAGTATTTGGACATTTTGTCCCCAGTGGGTGGCACTGTTTTGGGAGGTCTTAGAAGGTGTGGCCGTGCTGGAGGAAGCAGGTCACTGAGGGCAGGCTTAGAGAGTCCTTAAGCCTTGTGGGATCTCCAGTCACTCTCTGCTTCCTGTGCCTGCTTGAAGCTGTGAGAGCTTAGCTTCTGCTCCTCCTCCAGCCACCTCTGCCACCATGCCTCCCCGCCATGATGGACTCTTGCCCCTTTGGAACCATAAGCTGAATAAATTCCTTTTATAAGTTCCCTTGGCCATGGTGTTTCTATCAGAGCAACAGAAAAGTCGTCGGAATCCAAATTCTAATGAGAGTCCATGCAGTTGAATTAGGCACGTTACTAAATTTCAATTATTTAATTATTTTTACTTTTTCATTATGTATATGTGAGTGAATGTAGTGCCCATGGAGACCAGAAGAGGGTGTCAGATCCTAAGAGCTGGAATTATAAATCTGATTGTGAGCTGACCCCTGGAATTCTGGGAACTGAACTGGAGTCCTCTGGAAGAGCAGTGTGCACTCTTAACCACTTTTCCATTAAAAATGAGGACCACAGCAGAACTAGAAGAGTTCTTTCAAACTTAGGGGCACACTGGAGTCTAAAGCAGTCCTGATGCCCGGTTCTCACCTCTAGACAGCCTAATTTAAACTGGGCAGATGTGAAGCCAGCGTGGACATTAGGCTCTGGAACCTTGTCCCCAGGGGACTCCAATGCAGCGAGGTACGCAACACTGGGTCCGAGTCCCAGCCTTTAACTTATGGTTCTTAGGTCGCAACAGCAGAACCTGGGGACTTGCTAGAAACACAGACACCCCGACCTTGCCTCAAAGCTGCTGCCCCAGAAGCCCTGGGGTGGAGCCTGGCAGTCTGTGTAGGGTCCTCTGGGTGCTTTCCAGACACATATTCTAGGTTGTGAAAGGCAACCTGCAAACATCACCAGGGTCTCTCACTTCCTGCATAGCTGTGGGTTGAGTGTATGTTTCTGGTCAGGAATTATTAACAGTGTGCTTGCCCCGTGAGTGCCATGACACTTATTTTGAAGACCTTTTATTTTGGGGAAGTGGAAAAGTTTTGGAAGGGAAGGGAGATTCATAGAAAACTTTCTTTATGATGATTGAAAAAAAAAAACCTCTCTGATGGCCATCATGCAATTATTCGATAACTGGAGAACGACAGCATCTGCCTGCGTGCTCGGTGCAAGCTGCACTTAGAATTCTTTTCTTTCTTTTTTTATTTTTCTGAGGGCAGCACATCCTTCAATAGCAAGAGGAAATTGTAATGGAATTTTTTGTAATGGGAACAGTTTATATAAACACACCTCTGTACTCTATGCTCTTGTAAAAGGGCATGTTCCTTCCTGTGACCCACTCCACATTCCCAAAGCCAGAATGGTCACCTCTAAGTTCCCAATCAGGTCTCATCCAGTATTGAGACTTACTCTGATGCACTCTGCCAGTCCCAAGCCCTGGACAAGTCTGACCCCTATCAGGAAGAGAGCAGAAGCAAGGTGAATGAAATCTAAAAACCACTGGGCATTTCACATGATGGGAAGAAAGCTCTGGCCCTCTGAGGTCTGAGATGTCCTTCCCATGGCTATAAAAAGAAACAGTCTAGAGGAGGGAGCATTAACATTTGGCAAGGCCTAAAACAGTCTCCAGAACACCAGAAAATCTCCATCTTCAAATATAAGAAAATGATTTTCTTATGCTCTGGATTTCTTGGAAGCTTTATACCTAAAATGAGGACAAGAGGTCTGACTTGGAGGGATGCCTAATTTATTTTAGAATATTTTTGATCCTTAAGTCCCTTTGCAATCACAGGAATATTAAGTCGGAATATTAAGTTATTCTAGTGAAACGTTACAATGTTACACTGTGGAAAGATGTATTGAGAAGTGCACCACCCTCTCTGCTGTATTTTTTAAAGATCAGCCCGGCACCTGGAGCCCAACCTGGCATTTTCTGTCTGAGTTATAATTCTGTCTCCTCTTCTGGAGATTTGTACAAACAAATTGACTGGCAGCAGGGTGGTGCCCAGTGCCCGAGGGATGGGGTGCAGGAGGAGGTCAGTGGTCGCCTGCAACAAAGCTGTGTGCAGCAGGTTTTCCCATCCCTAAGACTGTTCAGCCCACTAAGCAGCTCAGGATCAAAGCCCTCCTTCTCCCCTGCCATACGTGAAGGGTAGGTAGACCAGAACACGTGTGCATCTCTCCCTCACTCTGCCTCTCTCCTTTCTCTCTTGCAAGTGTCTGTTCTTAGACCTCAGCTGCTTGCCTTACCTTTTCGTCTGTTTCTCTGTGACAATAAACACAATAAATACCCATAGGTTTGATTCACAGCACCCATCTGGCGGCTAACAATGTTCCATAACTCCAGTTCCAAGGGAATCCAGTGCCCTTTTCTGGCCTCCAAGGGCAATGGACATGGATGCACTTACATACACTCATACACATAAAATTAAAAATAATAAATAAAATATTTTTAAAAAGACATTCAAGCTACGGAGATGGCTCAGTAGGGAAAGGCCTTGGTGTATAAACCAGGGGACCTGTGTTCAGAACCCCAGAGCCCATGTAAATGCTGGTCCATGTGGCAGCCTAATGCGATTCAGCCTCAGAATGCAGAGACAGAGATTCCCCCGAAGAGGCTGGCTGTGGAGTCTAGCTGCATATTTGAGCTCTGGGTTCGAAGGAGAGACCCTGCCTCAAAAAAGCATAAAGGTCTGGAGAGCCATCAACGTGCGCCCTCACATCCACATCTATGAACATACATATAACACACACACACACAAAGAAAAATAAAAACATAAACAAATTCATTTAGTGTACACGATTTTACTACATATTTTTCTATTTCTTTAAAGATTAAAAAAAATAATTATATGTTTGACTGTACGTGCCTACAGAGGCCAAAAGAGGGTGACAGATTCTCTGGAGCTGGAGTTACAGGCAGTTGTGAGCTCCCTAATGTGGGTGCTGGGAACCCAACTGGGGTCCTCTGTTAAGAGTAGTATGAACCACTGAGTCATCTCTCCAGCCCCATAACTTTAAAAAACAACAACAAAAAAAAAGTTCAAACTCCTGAACTCATAATAACAAAGCAAAACGCAAATGTACAACATTCTGAGGCTTTGACATAGGCTTGATAGTTTACCAAAGTTGGTCTGCTAACTCCTACCACCACAGGAAGTTATATGTTCCTCCTTTTTCAAGGGAGGCAACAGCTTCAGTTGGCCAAGAGTCTTGTCGAGCTCCTTCAGCTCCTCACAGAACAAGGATTTAGCCCACCAAATCTTGGCCTAAATATTACTTTCACGTGGCCTACTGCATGAAGCTGGCCAACTGTTCCAGGACCCTGCCAGACCTCTGAAAATTCACTTCCCATCCATGGCATTTATTACAGTCAAACATGCTACCTATTTTAGGTGAATGTTATTCTTCTTTAATATCTGTTTCCTCTCAAGAAGTCCTGAATGCTCTTAGGGCGAGGATCTTTTACTGTTCCTTGATTCACCTTGTCTGTTGGAAGCCTGGGGCACTACGGAGCTCAGTTTGGATGGGAAGAAAATTCTAAAAATGCCTAGATGTCTCTCCTGCCTACGTGCTGAAGGAATGTTCTACAATGCCTCTATTAATAGACACTCCAGTTCACTGCATGCTGGGCCTTTCTCTTTGACAGAGATTAAGAAAAGAGGTCTCCCACCACCCTGGTACCTCGATGATGCCCAGCATCAGTTATGTGTTCAAAAAAGCTGCCACCTCCACTTACAAAGACTTACAAGCAATAAGATCATAAACATACAAAGCCCAGAAGCTAATTGCTCGGGAAGGCATGTTTTACTTAAAGTTAGTTTGCTAGGCTCGGCTTGGGAGAACTTTATTCACATTTCTTTAAGAAGGCAACACTTATTTTCTAACCCATTGTGAAAATGGATTATCCTCCCACTCCACTGTCTTTGAAGATGAATCTGTCATTTCACAGGCAGTTGGAGGTAGTGTGACTCAAGGACTCTGGAGATCTTGTTGATCTTGTCAGAGGAACCCTGTGGAACGGAGATCTCTCTTTCCCCAAAGGGTACTTTAAAGATAAGATCTGGGGCTCCCTCAGTGCCTCACCAGGCAGTTTTTGAAATCAGTCAGAATCAGCTCTAAGAAGGGCTGTCTGTTAACTGGCCAGAAAGTTGGATTCAACGGAGAACAAGAGAAGTTTTCAACAATGGAAGGCAGCTGGGGAAATGAACGTTGAGGAGGGACTAGACGAGGGCCAGCAGGGGAACTGAGCTGTTCATGTACTAGAAGAAGGTAAATTGTCAGTCCAGTTTGGAGGACACCATCTACTGATCTCTCATTAATCTTCCTCCAGAGTTACTAAAGTGCAAGTGTAGCCTGCCCCAGGCCTCCCACTGCAAAGCAAGGGCTTCATTTCTGCCTTTATTTCTCCTTCAGTTACTAATCTTTTGCTGACTGTGTACCAAGTAACAAGAGGCTCCATATCACACTAAGAAGCTGCACTATGAACATTACACACAGGGTCTCACTTAAGAATAACTTTATGAAGAAACTGAGGCACAGACATCAGGGGACTCGGCCAGGGTCACTCTGCAGATGGGTACAGATGTGGGACTGAAACCTAGCTCAGTGCCAGGGGCAGTTCTACCTGTAAAGCCTGCAGCCTAAACCTGCAGCCTTTGAAAGAGATGGGTCCCAAGGGGGTAAGTAAGGTGCCCAGCAGTGGCACGGATGCCACCCAGCAAAAGCAACAGCAGACAGCGTTAAAGCGCTTTGCACACAAACTTCAAATGCGGCCCTGTATTAAATGCTTCCTGTATTAACAACAGGACAAAAATGGGATTTGGAATCCAGTGCCAGGTACATGTGTAAAACTGTATAGATAGGGCCAGTGATGTGGCTCAACAGGTAACGGTGCTTGTCCCCAAGTCTGGCCACCCAAGTTCGATCCCCAGAACCACAAAGCCGAAGGAGAGACCCAATTCATGCAAGTTTCCCTTTGCCCTCTACAAACATACACCATAATCCCCGGCCCCACCCCAATATGGTCTATGGATAGTGGTGTGTGCTCACTCTGTACCAGACACAGCTTATTGCCGAGGAGGAAGCAGCAAACGAAACACACCCCAGGCCCCACCTCCTGAGCCCCTAGCCGTCTACCCCATTCTAGTCATGTGAAATTCAGGTCCTCCTGCAAGTCCAACAACTAGGGCAGACATTTTAGCTTTCCTTTGGGGTGTGTACATGCTTGTATCCATATAGCCATGGACACGTCATCTTCACTGCACTCCCCAAGTGACTTTCTGCTTCCCTCTGAGACCCGTTTGCTTTGCCCACTGTTGTTTTCTTTTCCACATCAGCACATACAGTAAGCTGTTTTCACTGGCATGCACTATTCCAACTTTTGGGGTGCAATATCGTTCTCTTTAAGGCTTCCCCCACTGAGGACATTGCATTCAACGTGTGCTTTGAAAACTTGAGATTGCATTTAACGTCCCCAGTGACTTGTGTGAGCGTCCTTTGGGGAATCAGCAGCCTATTCCTAGGAGAAAGCCTGTTCATACCCAGACTGCTTGTTCTACATATACAGATGGACATGTGAGCATTATCAAATATCTTTCAAGAACTTACAATTATTCTCTCCATTCTGCTGTGTGTAAGAATAGTCCTTTCCAAGGTCAAGGTCAAGTACTAAACGAAAGATAGATGATGATAGATAGATAGATAGATAGATAGATAGATAGATAGATAGATAGATAGATGATAG
>NW_008338533.1:5604922-5613492 GCF_000622305.1 Nannospalax galili | reverse complement strand
ATGATAGATAGATAGATAGATAGATAGATAGATAGATAGATAGATAAAAATTTGCAGGAGAGCAAGCGAATGGAGGATGAGGCACCAATGGCCAAACAGTGGAGAAAAGTCTGCTTCTCTTGACTTCAAAGACCAAGGTGTTATCAGCTAGGTTCCCTTTTCTCAGGAGCATGAGAAGTCCTTGGGATCCTGTTGGTAAGGGGGCAGGGCTATCTGAACCTTTATATATATAATATATATATAAATTGTTGAGACTGTATTTTATCAACTGAGTGAAGGTGAGGGTATGTTCATTGTTAATATATAATTTTATGTGTAACATTTTTGTTCAACTTCTTTACCTAAAAATAGGCATCTCAGGGTGGTTTTAGGATCAGGGAAGTACAGAGGAGACCAGAGAGATTTCCCAATATCCTCTGCCCCATGCATCACCAGATCCCTCACCAGCGTTGACCCTGTTTTGATGCATGAAACCACTGTGAACTAGTGACAACCCAGAGACCCTGATGGATAGCAAGGCCCACTGCTGGTGCGGAGTGCTCTGTGGTGTGGACAGGTGTGTAATGGCTCCTGTAGAGGGCGCACAGGACAGGTGCACCCCTACATCCTTTTCCTCTGCTTCTCCTCCCTCTTTCCTCAACTCCTGGCAACTCTGCCCTCCTTTGTCCAGAACGGCATGTGGTTGTACAGCCTCCTCCCGATGGATGGGGTCCTTCATTCAGAAACCGGCATGCAAGGTTCCCCCGAGACTTGGCAGCTCATCCCATTTGGTAGCACACTGTGAGATGTACAGCGCTTTGTCCATTTCCATTTTGAAGAACATTCCAGTTGGTCCCAAGTCTTGGCAATTTATGAGTAAATTGCCCATAAGCATCCATATGCACATTTTGGTGTGACTACGCATTTTCAAATCCTTTGGGTAGGTCTAAGAAATGTGGCTGCTGACTCACCTGTTAACACTGCACTCAGCTCTGTGAGAGATGGCCAGTGTGTCTGTCCCAGGGTCTGCACGATTTGCACTGCTAATGGCAATTCTTGAGACTTCCAACCCTGGCCAGCAAAGCAGTCCCACAGCTCTGGAATTTACTCTGTTGTTTTGAGACAGGGTAGCCCAGCCTGGCTTGAACTAGCAATCTTCCCTATTCAGCTTCCGGTACTAGGAGGCTGGTGCTCTGGGTCATCAACCATCTCTGACAGGTATGTTGTGCTGATTCAGTGCTGTTCCATCTGAGTCACGATGTGAGCTATGTTAGATGTGCTTATTTTCCATTTTTCAGATTTTCTGGTTAGGGTCTTTGGCTGTTTCGTTGTTTTTGCGAGGGGTCTCCCTGTCAGACTCCCTATGTAGGCCAGGTTGGCCTTAGATTACTTTCCTTTCTTAGTCTTAATTTTGTCTAAGTCCTTCATCAAATACGTCTCCGGAATGTTCTCTCCCAGCAGTGACATGGGTGCTCAGTCCCCTGACAGTGTCATTTGTCTTGGTGTTTTATCTGCAGCAGCATCACCGCATTCACCCGCTTCTAGGCTCTCTCCTGTGTCTCCTCCCTCCCTTTCTTTCGCTCTATGTTCTCGTGTGCTACTGTTCTGAAGGGTGTCAGGTCTGCGTGTCCACTCATGTTTTGCCCGTGACTGTGCGGCCGCTCCACTCCACTGGTTGAGAGACCCTCTCCCTCTCGTCTCCTGACCTGGAAGTCTGGACTCTGCGCATGCGCATCTGCTTCCCGGCTGTCTATTCCGCTTCATCCATCCTGTCTGTTATCTCAGCAATGCAACACTTCCTTGATCATAGCAACCTGATAATAAAATAAAAGCTCCGAGGGTGGTTGGAGCCTGCCGTCCAGCTTGGGCTCGTCCCTCAATACCTTTCTCTTGGCTCTGCCGTCCCGTCCGCATTTCCAGGTGATGTGCGATGCGGGATAAGTGCTGATCTCCTTATATATATATATATTTTTTAAATCCCTTCCATTATGGTCTTATCCCGTGTTTTGTGACAGTCTCCCTGAGTACCCCAAGCTGCCCTTTCACTATGTAGCCCAGGTTGAACTTAGATTATTTTCCAATCTTATTTCTTGAGTTTGAAGAGTTTCTAAGTCCTTTATCAGACAGGCCTTCCAAATCCTCTTTCCCAGCACTGACATTATAGAGCTCGAACAACCGGCTGAAACTCCGGTTCTCCTGACCTCTGTGAGCACTGCACGACTCGGGTCACTTAAACACATGTAGGCAATGCACTCATACACAAAAACTAAAATGAAAATAATAAAATATAAAAAAAGAAGTTTGTCAATGCTTGTTCATAACCCTCTACCATTTTCCTTAGTTGTTTGACTTTCCCTATTGACTCTTAAAATAGTAATTAAAATAGTTCATCATTTTCTGTGTGGTACCGTTTTCCTCTTTGGCTGTTTATTTTTCTTTTCATTTCTGGATTCTTTTCCCCAGCACATTTTAATTCCAGCTCATTAAACTGACTGGTTCTCCAGATAGCATGGTCTCACTGTGTAGCCCAGGCTGACTCAACCTGGTGAGTCTCCTTCCCCGGCCTCCAGGACTGGGATGACAGGACCGTGCCCCTCACGCCCAGGTTTCTTCAACAGACATAGCTGCAATTTCAGCTTCGAATCTTGGCCAAGTCTGGAATTTCTTTTGTTGCAATCAGTGGAATAAGAATTCAGTTTATTTATTTGCTCAAATGCTTATCCAGCCGTCCCCAAACCATTTACTTAATAATTTCTATTTTTAGAAACCTGTTGAAATGTCACTTTATTACAGCTCAAATCTTCAGTTGCAAAAGTTCAACATTTGCTTCCTGATGCTCTGTTTTCATCACTTGTGTATCATTAAGGACTATTCAATTGTCAAAGTTTTCTGACCTATTACAGGACAAGCGCCCCCATCCGGCACGTGCTGTTCCCCCTTCACTTCTGTTTCCTTGTTCGCAGAGCTGGTGGGATCTCTCCAGTTTAATGTCTAATTCTACGAGTATCTAAAATGCAGCTGCATTATACAGGTTAACTATGGAGAGCTGATAGTCTTGTGATGCCAGATTTTGGGAGCCTTTGGAAATACTGATTCCTGTGCTATTCCCACAGAGATTGATCCCATAGATCTCCAGTAGGGAGGTGGGAAGTCAGAACGTTCAGACGGCACATAGACAGTCAGCTTCTCCAGTCAGACACAAGACTCCTCCCTCCCAACACACAGGACTAGATAGATCTTCCTGAGGGAAGCGCACGGGGGGGGGGCTTCCAAAATCATGTGTGGGATTTGTGTGTTTTTATAGAACATGTTTAAAGGCAGCAGAGTGAAGAGTAAATGAAGGAAGACTTAGGCTGCTGGAGACATACAGTGAAAACAAAGGATGCATCAGGTGAGAACAGGGCCAGAGATTCCAAAGAGAGGGGGACAGAAAGTTCTGCAGGGCAGGAAGTCAGGGTGAGAGCCCAGGAGGGTGCTGGCAAAACACAGCAAAACTAACACAAAACGTAAGGAAAACAGACTCCAATGTGTCTCGACTGATCACCTGGATTAGAAGTTTGGACACCACAAATCAGAAAACAATACCAGAAGATTGGTGTGGTGTGTGTGAGTGTGTGTGTGTGTGTATGCTGTGTGTGTTGTGTGAGTGCGTGTGTGGTATGAGTGTGCATGGTGTGTGTGGTGGTATGTATGCATGTATGGTGTGTGTGGTGTGTGTGGGAGGTGTGTGGTATGTGTGTATGTGGTATGAGTGTGCATGGTGTGTGTGGCGGTATGTATGCATGTATGGTGTGTGGTATATGTGGGAGGTGTGTGGTGTGTGTGTATGTGGTATGAGTGTGCATGGTGTGTGTGTGTGCAGAGTGTATGTAGTGTGTGTCTGGTCTGAGTGTGTATGGTGTGTGTGCACACCTGATATGTGCATGGTATGTGTGTCGTATGTGTGGTACATTGAGTGTGCACGGTGTGTGTGTGGTGTGTGTGTGGTGTGTGTGGGGTGTGTGTTGTGTGTGTGTGGAGTGAGTGTGGTGTGTGTGGTGTGCATGTGGAGTGTGTGTTGCTTGGTAGTGTTATGTTGTGCGGATAGCTGTGGTGTGTGTGTGGTGTGTGGGGTGTGTGTGGTGTGTGTGGAGTGTGTGGTGTGTGTGTGGAGTATGTGTTGCTTGGTAGTGTTATGTTGTGGGGATAGCTGTGGTGTGTGTGTGGTGTGTGTGGAGTGTGTGTGGTGTGTGTGGTGTGTGTGGAGTGTGTGTGGTGTGTGTGGAGTGTGTGTGGTGTGTGTGGAGTGTGTGTTGCTTGGTAGTGTTATGTTGTGGAGATAGCTGTGGTGTGTGTGTGGTGTGTGTGGGTGGAGCGTGTGTGGTGTGTGTGGTGTATGTGTGGTGTGTGGTGTGTGTGTGGAGTGTGTGTTGCTTGGTAGTGTTATGTTGTGGGGACATCTGTGGTGTGTGTGTGGAGTGTGTGTGGTGTGTGTGTGTGGAGTGTGTGTGGTGTGTGTGTGTGGAGTGTGTGTGGAGTGTGTGCTGCTTGGTAGTGTTATGTTGTGGAGATAGCTGTGGTGTGTGTGGTGTGTGTGTGTGTGGAGCGTGTGTGGTGTGTGTGGTGTATGTGTGGTGTGTGGTGTGTGTGTGGAGTGTGTGTTCCTTGGTAGTGTTATGTTGTGGGGACAGCTGTGGTGTGTGTGTGGAGTGTTTGTGGAGTGTGTGTTGCTTGGTAGTGTTATGTTGTGGGGATAGCTGTGGTGTGTGTGTGGTGTGTGTGGTGTGTGTGTGTGGAGCGTGTGTAGTATGTGTGGTGTATGTGTGGTGTGTGTGGAGTGTGTGTTCCTTGGTAGTGTTATGTTGTGGGGACAGCTGTGGTGTGTGTGTGGTGTGTGTGCTGTGTGTGGAGTGTGTGTGGTGTGTGTTCCTTGGTAGTGTTACGTTGTGAGGACAGGTAGCTCTGGAACAGCAGCATGGGGGCTGATTTTGAATCCTGGAAGAAACAAGCTAGGACGCTCATTAGTGACGATTAGGAACATTCACAGGGGAGGTAAATGATGTGCTCCGCTGACAGTGAGGAATGGGGTCGGGGAGACTCAAGTGGGCCTCTGGGACATCTGTGGGCTGCAGTGATTTATTGTTCCATCAAGTTCCGCCCTTTTACCCCACAGCTACTACCATGCCATCAGGGAGTTTGAGGCTGGGAAAATCTTTAATTCATTTAAACCCTGTGCAGGGGGTGGGGTCTATCCATGTTCAAACTTAGTGCAAATAAAAGCAGACTGGAACTCTGGAGCGATGGATGAAGTCGGGGCTTTGTTCCTCCTTTGCTGAGAAGCATGGGGGGGGGTGACAGGTCAGTTTCTCCTACACTTGCTATGATAGAAGGAGCCCTTCATCTCTACTGGAACAAATGGTACCGGGTGGAGTCAGGAGGCCTGGATTCTAGGCAACTCCACTGGGACACACGTAGCCTTCCCTTCTCACTACGACTACAAGCTGTCGTATAGGTGAGGCAAGTCTGTTGTGTAATCATTAGGACGGCGGAGAACTTCATGGCTCTGTAGACAGGGGGAGGTAAGATCTTGGATGGGATTCTACATAGCATTCCTGATTAGCGGATCATTAAGGTGATGACTTACTGATTACTTTCACTTACTTTTCTTGCCCCAGCACTTTCAAGGTCTGTCCTGTGGGGTAAAGCTTGCTGCCTACTCGGTCCTCACTGCGGCCCGCCATGATGGCCCTTAAGACCAGCAGCAAGGGTCGGCAAGTGGGCACTCTGACTTTCCCTAAGACCTCTACACTCAGCATGAGAAGTCCTTCAAGAGTAGCTCATCAGGCAGAAAATTACCAAAGGGCAGCATAAACATACTCTTCCTTTTCACCACGAGGACATGCTTTAGACACCACGTGACACCCTAGATTACTTCGGGACACCGATGCATGCGGAATAATGGAAGAGGCCATCGGCTATATCAGAAACAACCACCGAGATACGGCCTCATCCAAATATGCTCCTGCCCTTAATATGTGTTTTTCCAAACACAGGAAACTTCCAACCATAGTTGGAGCTGTGCTTGGCTTTGGGTTGACCTAAGAGGAGATCTTGCAAGGACAGGCCTTCTAGTTTGGGAGCTAGAAAGCTCCATTTCACTTTCAAGGTCCATTTTTCCCATTGCATTTATCCTCGTTTTAAGACATAGAGCATCTTTGATTTTCACGGCCCCATTGATTTTATGAATACAGAAACTAACATGAATACGTAATTACGACGAGAAGAGAGAGACAGAAGATGCTGAGGACACCGGTGCAAGGACGGGAGAAGATGGCACATCTGGTTGAACCACCCTGAAAACGCAGCCTTAAGGTTCAGCAGGATGGGCTTCTCAGAATGGCTCACCAATGGAAAGTAGGTATTTCATGCATAATAACAGAATTTGACTGATAATTTTTTTTCATAAGACACTTTGGTGGTACCCATGAGAATTAAATATGCTTTCCATCAGCAATCCTAGTGCTAAAAATTTGTCTTATAGGTACCATGACTTTTATAGATACTCACTGTTTTAGTAACAAATGGGAAGAATTCTTTTGTTTAAGAACACCAGTAAGGCAGCTGGAGAGATGGCTTGGCAGTTAAGAGCACTGACTACTGACCTTGCAGAGGACTTAGATTCAGTGCCTCAGTGAGGCTAAGGACCACCTGTAACTCCACTTCTGATGATCAGACACCCTCTCCTGGCCCCTGCAGGCATTGCACACATGTGGTACATGTACTTACATACATGCAGGCTAAACACTTAAATACGTATATAAAATAAAAATAAATACATTTTACAAAATAAAAATAAATAAGAACACTAGTATGTCCCTGGATTGGAATTCGACATAGTCATAAAATAAAGAGTCAAGAAATGTCAATCTATGACAAGAAATGCAATGCATAAAACAAAGGTCATGGCAGGCTTCCATTTTTGAAAAACTAAGAGGAAGCATGTAAACACCATAGAGAATCTTATCTCACAAATGCAGCACAATGTTTGGGTGTGTATCTGGGGCAAGGTATAGTTCTCAGTATGTATACATCTGTAGCAGTCAATTAAAGCTGTATTCATGCTGCTTTTTTAAAGTATTTTATTAGGGATATAGAAAGAGATCCTGGTCTTTATCATATTTTGATGTCCCAAGGGTCTTAGGGAAACTTAAGTTTTCCCTGGTAAGAGAGAATCACTCCAAAAGTGGCCTCGTGCCTGACTTCCCTAAGAAGTACAAACTTTGAATCATATCTGGAGATCCATTTGGAAGAATATGGTCACAAACTTACACACAGGTGAGAACCCACCTCCCAGCACTTAGCAACCACAGGAAAGAAACAGCTGGCTTTGTAATTAGCCTGAGAGGCTCAGTCTCTGGTTTGGAGAATTCCCAGGGTTGAGGAGACATGTGCTCTAAGCAGTATCTGTATCTCTTGTCCTGGATCTCTCCTGACCTTAGCCTGCCCCAGGCCAGGTGTCTGTCCACTCACACACTGACTTTTCCCTCTCATACACCTAGGAGTTTTGTTTCTTTGCACATTTGTTTAGATAAAAGCAAACACAGTTGTTTGTTGCCTCCCCTGTACTTGAATAATGAGTCAACACTCCTGGGCTTTGATTTTGAAAAGCTGTGATTTGTTCAAGGTGACACAGAATATGCCTGGGAGGCCTGTGCTGTCAAGAAAGAATGCTTGGGTCTGGTCATCCTGGACCACCACCCTCACCACTCACCCTCTCTGTTCTCAATTTTCTAATCTGTGAACCAGGTGAGCTGATGATCCTCTCGTCCATCACAGGGCTGTGGGGAGGACTAGCTGAATACTCAGCATCAGCACTCAGAAGCCTCAGTTATTTTTAGAAGTTATAGCTCTGCCCTGCCAGGTTCAGTGGACACTGTTGTTATCTCAACATACTGATGTGGATGCTGAGACTCAGGGCATTTCCTCCAGTTCATACACCAGGTCAGGATTGGGTTTTAAGCTTTAGTGGGAGTATTTTTATAACTAAATATAGGCATTTAAAGTTACTTGGCATTTATTTCCCTGTCTATGAAATTGAGACTCTGGCCTGCTGTGTGCAAAGCCCTTTCAGAATAGCCCTGGCTATCACTGCAGTAAGTTGAAATGTGATGAGACAAAAGTCCACCACTCGGGCCGGTAAAATGAATGTCAGAGAAAGTATGGATATGCTGAGCCTCTCCTGACACCCTGTTTAGGGGCTGGGGCTGTTCTTGTCTAACACGCCATCTGTACAGGCTCAGCCCTGTAACCCCTACTGTGGAGTGATTTGCTGCTCGGAGCTGCCCCACTTACTAGTCATAATGGAAAACCAAAGTGCAGCTCTCAAGCACTCAGGAATCTGTAGACCAAATGCTCGGTAAGAGGATGGCATTTGACAGGAGGCCAGTGCGTTGGCTTTCCTGGGTAAAACCTGGCAAAGCTGGCCTTGTGCACTCAACACCAGCCAACCGAGCAGGAAACAGTGGAGCCTTGGACCCCTATTCAAAAGCTACTTATGTCAGACACACAGAGAGAGAAGAAGAGAGAAAGAGAGGAGAGGGCAAGAGAGGGGG
>NW_008338533.1:5552088-5604762 GCF_000622305.1 Nannospalax galili | reverse complement strand
GAGAGAGAGAGAGAGAGAGAGAGAGAGAGAGAGAGAGAGAGAGACCGATGCCAGCTCCGTGGCTGGCATAGTACTGGATCACCATTCAGGAGTCCTGTGTTCTGCACCAGGCTCATGGGAAGCACATGAGTTAAACCTGTTTTCACCTCTTTCTGAGCCTCCTTGGTGGAAGCTGAGGTGGAGGCTTTGTCTGGCTGCCTATTGTTTTAAGGATATCGATTGTTAACACAAAGACCAGGCAGGAGATGGAAGGCACCGTCATTATCTGCAGCCACCTCATCAGTTGTTACAGCACTCACAGAGACACTAATGGATAAACAAGGTCGACAGGAACACTCGCAGCCAGTTTGCAACACCCCAAGGTGGCAGAGCTCCAGCCAGGCCCTTCTGTCCCTATATGGCAAATAAAATCCATTAGTATCGATGCTGGGGGTGGGCAAAGCATATTCTGAACTGAGAATGATGTCATGTTACTTTGCCCACAGTGTGGTGGTCAATAGGACATTTATGAGCAGCCTGGTCTTTACAGAGGTAACACACCAAAGAGGATCCAAGGCCACCTGCATTTGACCTTTGCAATTTCAATCTTTACAGTACCGGCAAACAGTGAGGAATCAGGTTTATGAATAAGTGGCCACGGCCACTGCCAACACTTAGTGACCACCAGATCACAACAGCGACGTTTTAATGCCATTCGTGTACCATCTAACTTAATCTATATGATCTTATCATCACTCTAAGGAGAACTGTTTCTTTTCTTTTTTAATAATATTGTTATTTATTATTTAATCTTCCCCACATTTACACCATGTATTTTGGCCATATCCATCCACTCCTACCCCCGTTTATTACTTTCTTAGTGATCCCCAACCCTACCACACTCCCGAATTCATGTCCTTCTATTTTGTTACAAATCACCCTCTGAGGCAAATTAGTGCACCCACATACACATGGGCATGGGGCCATCTATTGGGACATAGGCAACCCATCAGCAGCCATGTACCCAAAAGAGACTGACTCTTCTTCCCTCTGTAGCCATCAACTGCCCGTGGCTCCTCCACCCCTCACCCATTCGTGCTGGAAATTTTCCTGGCTTGATGCAGTTCATCTGCAGTTAACCACACAGATATGGAAACGGAAGCTTGCTAGAATCTAGCTTTCGCCTACCTTTGCCACACTTTGCAGTAGTAAAGTTAAGGTTCAGACACAGTCTACTGATCAGCGGTGTGACTAGTCCATCGCAATCTGCATGAGACATTCTCAGTTTTAGCACCAAAAGTCTCCCATTCTAAGCACCCCAAATCTCAGCCAAGTGGATGTTTGCTGTCCTAATTTCATTCCTGTTGCTACATGAAATACTCTGCCAAAAAAAGCCACTTAATTTCAACTGATGATTCCAGGGTACAGCCCATCATTGCGGGGAGCAGCTAGTCACATCATCACGTCCACAGTCAAGAGCAGGCAGGATGATGCTGGTGCTCACTACTCACTGTGCTCATCTGGATTACTCTGCGCTTCGACAGTTCAGGAATGGTGCCACCCACAGTGTACAGTCTTCCCACATCAGTTGCCCACAGTGTGGGATCTCCTCACATCAGTTACCCAAAGTGGGGTCTTCCCACATCAGTTACCCATAGTGTGGGGTCTTCCCACACCAATTAACTTAAGACAACTCCCCTCTCCCAGTCATGCCCACAGGTCAATCCAATGCAAACAATCCTTCATTGATACCATCTTTCTGGAAGGTTCTAGTTGTGTCAAGTTCATAGTTGTTTACTGAAAACTCATCAAAGCCCACTCAGGATCTTGCAGAACTGAACTAAAGACTGGCTGGAGAGTTAGAACTGGTTACCTACCTTTTGGTCTCTCTAAAGCCTGACTGTGTAAAGTGTGATGAGCCAGCAGCATCACCTGAGATCCTGCTGAAGAGTAGGGATCCCAGGCAGCATCTCAGCTCCCTGAATTGGATGGATCTGCAACTGAACACGATCTTCATGAGATCTGAGTGAACATCGAATCCTGAAAAGCCCAGTTCTAAAATTCCTTCTTGGGTCATGCCACTGTGGTTGTGAATCAGCTAGGGTCCAAAGTAAGAATAAGGGGTTATCATCTTTAAGGGACTTTCACTCAGAGATCTAGGGGCAGGTGGCCCATGTTGCCGTGTAAGCAGGCCCATCCTTCATGCTGTGAGAACATCCTGGGGATACAAGTACAGACTGTGAACTTAAGCTGACATAAGTTGAGGTCCTGACCATGCCACCTGCTGCCCGGATGATCTGGTCAAGCTAGGAGCTCCCAGGTCTTCAGGAGGTGCTCTGTAAGATGACTAAAATGACCCCTGTGTCCAGTTCTCAGTCCTGGCTGTCCTGTGGACACAACTGAAGGTTTTAAGGCACACTGCAGGTGTCTGACTCTGTGACCTCAGAGTGGGATTTGTATTGAACCTTTACAGAGGGTTTTAAGACTCCTGGTGACTCTTTATATACCCAGGATTTAGATGCTGGTAGCAACATACCAAAAACATAGCTACCGGCTGTCTCTAGCAAGGAGCAACATTGAGCCCACGCAAACCCATCTTCCCTGTGAGGCCCTGAGCAAGGTCATCACATCACCTGTCATTTCCAAGGACATTCACAAAGGAGGGCCAAACATTCCCCAAGGAAACAAGAGGCCCAAGCAGCCACATCTTGCTTTTCTCACTAGAATATTCTTACTTAATAGGGGGCCTAAAGGCCAACATTCCAGATCCCACATAACTTGTTTATATAAAAAAATTGTAAAGCAATCTGCCTTCAAATCTTTCTAATAAACCTTTGAACAGCTAAATCTTCCTCAGGATATGAATCCTAAGATGAACCATAGATTTTAAATTCCAGCTTGCTCTTCCGTGGGACAGCTAATTAAAGCCCCTGGTGAGGATTAGGGCCTTCCACATTGTTCTCCACAAGGGAAGCATGTCCCAGCAGTTAACAGAAGGGGAACGTGGGAGCTGTCAAAGGACTGTGTGAGCAGGTTCAAAGGGTGCTTGAAGAATGCTACCCACACCTGGAAGAATGCATTCCGTTTTTATATATTGTATTTATTATTTTATGTGTATGAGTGGTTTGCCTGCATATATGTAAGTGCACCCATGTCCTGCAGTACCTCAGATGTCAGAAGAGGATGCTGGATCCCCTGTGAATGGTTGTTTGCTGCCATTATGGGTGCTGGGAACTGAACCCAGCCCTCACCCAGTCTTCAGTGTTCTATCTACATCAGGGCCTTGACAGGGGAGAAATATAGGACTGCGCTGCTTGGATACTCAGGGACCCTTCTCTGTGGGCCTTTCCTCTCCTTCCAAGCCATCTGCAGTGTCCCTTTGTTATACAATAATGAGGGATCACCTGGCCTCTCAGGTACGTTTAAACCCTCACATAATCACATACTACAAGGGACTATTTGAGGAAGTGGCCAGAAGTAACCAAGTGTTTACCTCCTTCTGGGTGTACTCAGAAATCTCTGCTGGAATTTCTAAACTGTAGCTAACTTATTTCTAGGGTGCATTCCAAACTCCCCTCTTCAAGCCCACGTGACAATGTGCGCATCATGAAGCTTATATTCAAGTATCATTGAACTCACTGTCAGATAGACCCTGACCCACTATATAAAGGGGAGAACATGAGGCAGAGAGAAATCTACACATCTGTTCAAGGACACACTACTGGCACATGACAAGGAAGGTATGTGACCTGGCCAAAGTTACCCATTGTTCCTCCCCACACCTTGCCATTGTCTCTCATACTTTCCTCAAACTCCCACTGATGTCTGAGTTGTCTTTGCAGAAGCATCCCCCATTCCCCTGCCGCACACTGCTTCTATCAGCTATAAGATCACCTTGCAGGTCCTTGGCCTCTTGGCTCAGATGTCTTCTAGCCACAGGCAACTAAAGTCTAGAGGATGCATCTCCCAGGATGCCTTGCTGCTTGACCTCTGGCTAGGTCTACCAATAAGAGACCAAACAATAAGTTGGAGAGAGAGAGAAGGGAGAGGCCTGGGGATTCCTCTACTATTCTCTCATTCTAAGGCTAGGCCCCATGCTTTAAAAATTTTTTATTTTTATTTTACACATATGAGCGTATTGCCTGCATGTAAGGCCCCCTGTGTCGTGCAATGCCTGCAGAGATCAGAAGGTGGCGAGAGATCTCCTGGAGCTGGGGTTACACACGGTTGTTAGTCACCATGTGGGTGCTGGGAATTGAACCCAGGTTTTCTTCAAGAGAAATCAGTGCTCTTTACTACTGAGTCATCTTGCCTGCTCCCTTCCATTACCCGCCCTCCACGTCCACCATGACTCCAGCTCCTGTGAGAAGGCCCCAGGCTTTGCCCTTGAGGACTGTCTCCTGTCTCCTGTCTTTCCATTCACAACATCAGTTTCTTGGTACCATTCCCTCTCTGGGTTACCCTCACTCCCACAAGGAACTCCAACAATAAGTAGGTCATCCCCATTAAAGTCCTTATCATCATGGTCCCATTTCAGGTTTGACCTCAACAGATGAAGTACTTTTCCCAAATTTTACACATTTGTACATGGGTTGGTTGGATGAATGTTAGAAATTAAGAAAAAAAAACTGAACTGTCTACTTTCCATGTATGTCCAAGTGCTGGACATTTTCACATTCATTATATATTTCAGTTCTCAAAGTGGAATTGTGCCAAAGATAATTTCTTTTACAAAGAAAGAAAATATCAAAGATGTGAGGTGGCTCGTCCAATGACATGGAATCAGCAAGCAGAATGGTTAGATGGCAAAGTGGGTCATTTTCCCCTTTTATAGTCATGCTGTAGAGAGGAGGCTTAGAGGCCATCTTGGACGATCCTTAAGATGAGGCCTCTGCAATTATGAAAGGCCTTGTGGCATACATGGCTTGCTATGCTTTACAGGAAATGGACTAACTAGAGAGAGAGCTGAAACATGGGCCACAAAATTAGGTAAGTTACTCTCTGGCACTGCGGTGGAGACAGTCTGGGTCCCACCTGAGGCCAACTGTCACAGTCAGCTCAGCTTCTGTGACAAAGTGCTCCACCCTGGATGGCATAAACAACGTGGCTGTTCATGTGTTGGAGTTCTGGAGGCTGAACAGTCAATCATCAAGGTGCTGGTGTTAGCCTGCTTTGGTTTGGGGTTTTTTAACTGGCTTGCTTTCTATCACATGGGAGAACTAGTAAGCTATGTTGTCATTCTCTACCTCCTCCTCTTCCTCTTCCTCCTCCTCTTCCTCCTCTTCTTCCCCCTCCTCTTCCTCTTCCTCCTCCTCCTCTTCTTCCCCCTCTTCCTCTTCCTCCTCCTCCTCATCTTCTTCCTCCTCCTCTTCCTGCTCCTCCTCCTCTTTTCCCCCCTTCCTCTTCCTCCTCTTCCTCCTCCTCTTCCTCCTCCTCCTCCTGTTCTTCCTCCTCCTCTTCTTCCCCCTCTTCCTCTTCCTCCTCCTCTTCTTCCTCTTCCTCCTCTTCCTCCTCCTTCTTCTAAAGCCTTTCATCCCTTCACAGTGATTTCAGCCTCATAACCTTATCCATTCCCAAAGGCCCAAAGACCCCACCTTCTAATGTCATCATATTGGGGATTAGCGTAGCAACATATAAATTTGGGTGATTATGCCGAGTCATGTCCTTTATGCAGCATTGATTTGCTATTGATTTTTTATATCAAAGATAGTGGAACAAATAAAATTTTATGAATCATGTTCAGATCTATCTAATTAATTGTGATTCTACAAAATCAAATCACAGGCAGAGCTCCCACACTAGCCATTTCTCTTCATTTCTTCATTGTTAGTGGGAATATTTTTTCTGGCATCACTATTACAAATAACTTCCATTCATAAAGACAACCTGACAAAATCCTGCACTGTGCTGTAAAGAGCACTAAGCACTTCTCAGAAGAACTGAATTAGGAGTTTGAGCCTTGACCTTCACGAGCTGTGTGACCTTGAGAAAGACAAATCAATCATTCGAGGCTCAAATTCCACATCTAAAAATAAGAAAATTATATTTTGTTTCCCTCCTGAAATGAGTCATTTTGAGGATCAAAAAGCAGAAGGTTTTGAAAAACAGCAAATCACTACACAAGTGTGAGAGACCAGGTTTATTAAAGGACGCTCACATCGATTATGGTATTTTCATTTCCAGAGAAATCTGCATCAGCACTTCCCTTCCTCAGCAAAGTGCGTGAAATATGTGTGTGTGTGTGTGTGTGAGCGCACGTGTGTACATGTGTGCATGCATATGTGTGTGTGCATGCATATGTGTCTGTGTGTGCGCGCGCGTGTGTGTGTGAGCGCACGTATGTGCGTATGCTTATGTGTGCGTGTGTGTGCGTATGTGCCTGTGTGCATGAGTGTGTCTGTGTGTCTGTGTATGTGTGGTTCGGGAGGGATGGTTGAGTGAAAGTGGTGCAAAAGTCTTGTCAAAATAAACTCATTTTTCTTTGCTATCGAAATGATAACTTCAGAATCGATGGCTTTCCCAGCATCCTCAGCTGCTGGTTCACAGGCGCACGTCTGCACCCATCCCAGCCCCAGTGAGAAAATGCCCATTCACTGAAAGCTGACATCACGTGAAGTGAGTTGTGAAGTCTGATCTGACCACCTTTTATGGGACTTTAGTTATCCACCAGATACTTTTGTATATCAATCTTTTAAAAAATATTTTGTTGCCAGGCCTGGTGGCACACGCCTTTAATTCTAGCACTTGGGAGGCAGAGGCAGGCCGATCTCTGTGAGTTCAAGGCCAGCCTGGTCTACATAGCAAGTTCCAGGGCAGCTGGGGCTACAGGGAGACCCTGTCTCAAAAAAGACCAAAAAAAAACATTTGTTATTTTTATTTTATATGTGGGAGTGTATTGCTTGTATGTAAGTGCACCCATGTCGTGCAATGCCCACAGAGGTCAGAAGAGGGCGTCAGATCCTCTGGAACTGGTGTTAAGATGGTGGTTACCCACCATGTGGGCACTGGGAATCAAACCTGCGTCCTCTGCAAGAGCAGCCAGTGTTCTTAACCACTGATCCATCTCTCCAGCTCCTGTACATCAATCTTAATATTCGATAGAACTCTCACCTTCCCAGTAAAGTGTCCTATGACAAAGGAAACAAACAGCAACAGAAAAGATGGTGGAATTCTTTGTATTTAATTTATGGTCTAATGTCTAATTTATGGTCTAATGTCTATCTGTGGATAAAAATTAAAGAGATGGGTTCATTGGTTAAGTGCATATATTGCTCTTGCAAAAGACCAGAGTTCAATTCCCAGCCCTCAGATCAGGCAATTCCCAGCACCCAAGTCAGGTGGCTCACAATCACCTGGAACTCCATCTCCAAGGGATCCAACCCTATGCTTATGCTCTCCTGGGGCATCATCACACACATACACATAATTTAAAACAAATTTAAGAAATAAATAGTAAATAAATAAAAAGCACCTAATATTTGGGGAGCAGGAAGGACTGTTGGACTTGTCAACACAAGGTTTCTTAGGGAGCACTGGCCTCTGGGGATGATGACCTGGAGAAATGGCTCTCCTTCCTCTCTACCCCCAAACGCTTGCTTAGTCTAGAGCAGAGGGCTCAGACTCAACAACCTTCATCCGTTAAAGACCCTCAGCCCACTGGTCCCTCTGCACCTTACCCTCTTCATCTCTACCACATGCCATGCTTTGGAACCCCGGCAGCATTTCCTCTGAGCATCAATCCTGATGCTGCAGCTGATTTGCTCTCTGACCTTGGCCAGGTTCCTCTTCTTGGATTCTTGTCTTACAGAAATGTGATGTTGCAGGTGGGACACATGGAGGAAACTGGGAGGTGGATCAGGAGAAGGGGTTTACTGTGTCCCCCGCAATGCTCCACGTTGATCTGAGACTCTGCCCAGGGGAGGGTGTCACAGCAGCGTCTTCCCTGTTAAAATCTGTGCCAATCTGGAGTTCATATTCAATGAAGGCTGACTTCCAGCTGCTTCGTAACAATTTTAATGCTGTGACAGAGCAAAGCATCTTCCTATTTCCAACTCATGCAATTTGTTTCAGGCATGATCTCAGCCACTGTAAGCTTTGAAATTTCTAGCCACCTCGTAGGCTCTATTTTCCCTTAATGCCACCAATCATGTGTGAAATTCTTCTGCAAGACTAATCTTTGTGGGAAATGATATGTAATGGTTTCTTTACAGACAGATAGAAAGAAAGAGGGCATCGACCATGACCTTTGTTGTTTTTGACATCTTTTTCAGTGTAATACAAACAGAAACATCCCCGTCTCAAGGTCAAAGTAGAACTGGATTTCTGCTTATATAAGCATTGTGATTTCCCAAGCAGGAGGAGCCTTAAGAATTGTCTTTATGACTTGATTTTCAAGACCTATAATGTGTATAATAATTGCTCAACTTGGGAAAGAGTTGAGCTAAAAAATACATTAATATCTATCATATTAAGTCAGTACTTAAATGTAATATTTCAAATGATCCGAAAAGATTCAGAACTATTTAAAACTGTGGGTATGGAATAATATTGGTGTATCTACACAAGGTGCACACACACACACACACACACACCAGCACATCTTGTCTTATCAAGGGAGATCTCCGTCGAAGCAGCTGTGAGCACATCTTCGGAAGAGAAGCCAGAAACCACTAATTTAAATTTTTCATTTGTTTTTTGGAACAATTACACCACCCACAAAAGGATAACTTGGTAAGGCCTCATTGTCTCATGAATTTTGGAACTTATCCCTTAAATAAACTCATCTCATTTCCATATAATTATAGCAACTTAGGAGGGCCTATACGGGGGGGAAAAAAAAAGACAGGAAAAAATAGCTCAAAGTTTAAGGCCGTATTAAAGAATCTGTGTTACTGGCACATTGATCAAATGTGGAATCTGGCTTTGTAAAGTGAGAACTTCATATGAATTCAGAGAACAGTGTTCAGGGGAAAACATTATGGGTTTGAAGTTCCTTTCCAGGACCGTTCCTGAGAGCAGACACCTGTCACAGACCTGTCCATCCCTGGTCTGGTGTGTTGCACTGCCCAGCTCTGAGATCCATGTGTAATAAGGCAGGACAGTAAGGACCCCAAGGTGTAAGGAGAGGAATTTTGACACACAGCTTCCTTTCTAAATTATTCTCTGCCCTGTTGGTAGCACAGAATATAGAAATATCTCCCAGTGGACAGGCAGATTCTCTAGGCCATAACCCCGCACAATGGATAGCTTATACACACTGGAAACAGATGAATATCTCTATCACCCAGAAAAAGAGGGATTCTCCCCCCGTCCTCTGTTTTGTTTTGTTTTGTTTTCTGACCATTTCCCTCATTGTAGCCTTGCTTTGAAGGTGAAGCTTCGCATCCAATCACAACCCAAACTCTGAGGTGAGAACTTTAGTTCTGTACAACCCAAGGGAAAACAAGTCCTTCAAAGACTGCTTGTGTGTCCGTGACAAGAGGGAGATACGAGTTCCTTCAGCGTTTTCCTAGCTGTGTTGTATTAAAGCCCCCTTGATGAAGCATGCCTGTGTTATGACAGGCTCACCACTAAGTATTTTTTCTCCTTCCTGCAGTCATTTGAAAGGACACCGCTGATGCACAATTAACATCAAGCCGAACTTGAATGGTTCAGTCGCACTTTCTAAATTTTGCCTGCCCTTTTCTCTGGGTTTAATTAATATACTATTATTAGTAACATCCGCACTGGGTGCAAAGGTTTGTCTCTCGCTTGTTTTAGGTGCATCGTCCTTTCTTCTTTCAGAAGTATTCTCGTGGAGTGAGACCCAGCACTTTCAGGGTGCGGTTGGCTGTAGTCTCCATTTTGGATGGCTCAAGTCTCCACACAGATTTGGAGCTATACAGATTTTCCTATGTGCAGCCAGCCTCCTGTTTCCTCCCACCATGGCCATAAGCAAGATGTGTGTGGCACCTCCGTGGCCAACTGAGGGCAGTGTGTGTGGTTACAATGTTCGCTGTCAACGAGGCTGCCCCTCCAGCAAGCAAGCAAGCGTCAGGGCAGATTGTAAAGGGAGCTGTTCAGACATATGGTGCCCAGAGCTGGAGACTGTGCCTAGCTGCCAGCTTCTACTGGGCACTGGGGGACTGCAGGGATGTAGCAGGCAATCTGCCCTTCGTACCAGCACAGCCCTCAGCACCTCTGTGCCCTGGCAGCCCTGCCTGCTGTGCTGACAACCACCCACAGCCTCTCTTCCCGAGTCTGGGGAGAAGTCTCCCAGGTGCCTGGCTTTCAGTAGTGGATAAATTATTCATGGGCATTCATCCATGGCACATGTAATTTTTAACTTTGTAAAATATTTATGGGGGCAGGGAGGTTGGCTTCATGAGTCTTTACAATTTTCCTCTTGCTTTTACAGTAAAACCCAGTGACAGCTTTGCAGGCTCTGATTTCCCCTCTTCTTGTGAACCTTATATTTAACTACATAAAATGAATGCAAGATCGATAGAGTAAGTCAGAGAAGTATCCACAGCGGCTGAACAGCAAACTCTTAAATCACTAAAAGGCAAGTGCAGACAGACACTTATTGAAAACCCCATGCCAAAATCTCCATAGGACATAAGAGCGGAGCTTAAGTCATTAAGAGATCCAGTCATCCCCTAGGCATGAGAGAACACATGCAGGTAAGACCTGGTGTTAAGTACTCAGTCCACCCTTGTACTTGTACACACACACACACACACACACACACACGCACACACACACATGCACACGCACACGCACACACACACACACACGCACACGCACACGCACACGCACACACACACACGCACACGCCTCTCTCTGGCTGACATTTGACAGTGCAGCTACCCTGTCCCTCAGGAGGAAGGGGCTTAAGGAGAAGCAGGCAAGCTGAGCCAACCTCATCACACCAGGAGTCTTCAGCTGTATTTAAAGACAGGCAACACCTTGCAAATCAGGTGATGACTATGGGAGAGAACGAGCCGCATGCCTATCAGTCCACCACTTACCGCAGCACCACCATGCTCCTCCCTCTCCCTACTGGCACACAGATACAAGACTTCTGGCACTTCCACCCCACTGCCAAAATTACCAGAAAAGCCCAGGAACAGGAAGCCCTGCTTTCCCTTTGGTCCTGTTGTCCCTGACTGGATAAACCATTTGCAGTTCAAAAATGAAGGAAGTAACGAAGGGTCAACTAATTCACAAATTGGAAGGACCATTTTGAAAAACTGCCTGAAGTGGGTACAGTTTTAGGTCTATACACATGATGTGCATGTGTAGAAAGGTTGAGGATGCCCTGGCCATTCTCCTCAGTCTTTTCTGGCACTTGTGGCAGCTGATTTTGTTTTCAGTCAATTGGGTTCTTAGGGTTCTGGATGTCCAGGAGGGGCTGCACAGCACAACCTGAAAAATAACCCAGCATCCCCGGGCACACACCACTTCCTGCAGGAGGAGAATGATGATGGCAAGACAGAGCTGTGCTCATGACCCCAAGGGCAACTCTGCACTGGTCTTACGAAGAGGATAGTTTAAGTAGGACGTCACACTTCAATCCCTACTATTAAAAACTTGTATTACACAGTGAGACTAATTAGCCTGTGAATCACCCTGCATTACCAACAGCTGGACTAGTGTGTAGCGGTCGTCCACACGAGCCAGCCCAGTGCACACTTCTCTGATCATGCACACACTAGCCCAGCACACAGCCTCTGACCCAGACTTTGAGATGCTCCTGTTCTGGTGAGTCCTACTTCACAATCCCATAAGGAATTTTTGGAAAATCCTGAAATCAAAAACTACATTTACAGTATTTTTTCCACCCCTCTATCTTCTTACAGGTGCTGAAATTTTATGTTCCAAGGGCATATTATCTTCATGTTTTTCCATATCAAAAACACATACATGAGAAGCAGTTCAGTTCATCCTGGGTAAACAGGCGTGCCTCTGCCTGCCCTAGCTACCCCGGGATGACCAGGGCTGCTTAACTCTGGATTCTGCTTAAATCGGGCTATGAAATAGAGATCACTTCTTCCAAATACGTTTTGATCACTTTAAGGCTTCTTTTTAAAATATGACACAAATTATAGGGAAATCAAAAGTGCCGTCAAAACAACTAAAGACATTTGGCTTTTGCACCTCGCTGTCTTGCACACTTTCTCAAATGTTTCAAAGGCTCCAGAGAGCAAGACAAATACTATCCTGGCAACTGACAGTGCCCCCACCCACGGATCTAAACACCTCTTTGCCCCGAAAGAAGACTGATTACATCTTCAAAGCGAGCCCAGAATTCACCCATTGCATCCGCATCGTGCATTCACTTGCCCCCAGTCCCTTTCAGTCGCTCCCACAGACCTTTCAGTATCAGAGAGATGCTGTTCAGTGACGACGGCCGCTGGGACTCACAGAAGGAAAGCATAACTTCAGGGGGGAGGGAAGGCTGCTCCGGCTCAGTCCTCCGCTTCCTCCGAAGTGAGGGGAGAAGGGCTCTGCCTCCTTCCCCAGCTGTGAGCCGCCGTTCCGGTGCAAAGGTGCAGCTCAGCTCCCGGCCGCCTCGCGGTGCTCAGCCCCGAGCCCACGTCTGAGCCTGCACATGCTTTCTGCAAATGCAGGCGGCTCAGCGGAAGCCCTCTGCGAGCTTCCCACCGCAGCCCCAGACTAAACCGCACACACAGGGCAGCCCCGGAGACCTGGGGGGGGGCAGCCCCGGAGACCTGGGGGGGGGGCAGCCCCGGAGACCTGGGGGGGGGTAAAATAGCATGCGTTTGCGGCTAGCCCGCTCCTGGCCAGAAGGAGCACCGAGCTGGTACGCCTAGCACCTCAGCTACCCAGTGCTCACTCCACAGTGTTTTCCTTCTCTGCCTCTGAACTGGGGGAGAAACCAGGAGACGTCCGTGCGCCCGCAGCTCCCAGGGCATCCGTGGCGTGGGAACTTTGCCTCCGGTTCCTCCAAGTTGGCCCACGCCGAACCATCTCTGCACCTGGCCCAGGGAGCCAACTTCACGCCCACAGACCGAGGCAAAGTTTATCCGCCCCCACACTGATCTGTCTTCTCTTCCAACTCAGAGTCACGCACAGCGGACGACCAGCCCCAGCCGGAGCACAAAGGGCGGTGTTGACGCCGAACCAGCCCGGGGTGCCCGTCGCCCACCGGCCTCCTACGGTCCCGCAGCTTAAGGATGTTTCTAAGCGGTCGGCGGCTCCGTGGAGAGCCGCCGGGCACCCCCGGCACCGCATCGGGAAAGCAAACACTCACCGAAATACATTATGCTTCTCATTCATCCGCCCGCCGGAGCCCCACCTCGGCGTCTCCACCCTCCGCTCGCACCCAGGCCCGGCACGCCGAGCGGAGCCACGGTCGGTGCAGACGTCCCCGGCGTGGCGAGCAGCAGCGCCGCGCGTGCCTCCTCCCGGGCGGGCAGGTTCCTGCCTTCCCGCTACGGTCCCCCGCGGCTGGAGCGTGCGCCCCGGCCGTGCGCCGCGCTGCCCATCCTTCCCGTAACCCGACTCCTCCTCGCGATGTCCTTGCCGCGCCAGTGACATCAGGGCCTGGAGTACTACGAACGGACCCCCCCTCACCGCCCCACCGCACCCCACCCCCGGCTCGCAGCCGCCCCAAGAGGTGATCCGGTGATGGCCTGCCTGGACCAACCATGGCTCTGGGAAGCTCAGACCAGCCCCGAGAGCTGGGCGGGGGCGGGAAGAGGGGCGAGGAGGCTGGCTTAAAGGGAAGGGTCTCGCGCGCACCCCGAGCCACGCGGGGGAGATTCACCCCGGGTGCGGGAGGGGACCTGGCTCAGGCGAGCTCCGCCAGGAACGTGCGATTAGACACTCTTATCGCGCCCCTCTTGTGAATGCCATTGCCTGGGGAGGATGCTGTGCTCTGGCCTCCAAGCTGGAGGGCCAGAAGAGGTCAGGGGACCCTTGCTGGGGTAGCTGGTGAGGAGAGATCTGTCTTGAATGTTCCTTGAATTAGGTTGAAAGAGGAAAGATAAATGCAATCAAAGTCCCTCCCTATGTGATCTGTCAGGCACACTGGGGTGGAGAGGATCTTTGAGCCCAGAAAGGGAGAGAGGCGTTAGGTTGGAAACTGCAATCAAGATTAGGTCATAATTCAGGGCTCACTACCAATATTGAGCACACACACACTAAATTTGAGATAAACAGCCAAGAAAGGCTTAGCAAAGTCTCTGGCTCCTCCAATGGTGTAATGAATTATAGTGCTTATCGTACACAGAAAAGAATGTTAGAAAGAAATCCCTCAAAGCTGGTGATTAATTCGTAAATGCGTACCCTGGAAAACGAAACCACCACCAAGCTCTCTCGCCATAGTGGGACCTAGTTTACCCACTGGAGTCTGAACTTGAGGATTTCTCTAAAAGGGATGGAAGGGAGCCCCAGAGATATACAAAGAGGGAAGCAATTGTTTTTATTTATTTATTTTTTCTTGTAATCTGGGCTTTTCTAAACCATGCAAACTAATATTTCCATAATCTGATATTAAAATATTCAATGGTGTTTCCTTACATAACTCTGCATCTGTTCACAGGTCTCCTGTGCGTTGGATCTTGGGAGCAGAGAGGTGTCCAATAACAGCTTTTGGTGCAATCTAGTAAGAGCTGAACTCCGGTTTCCTCTGTGTGAGTAGAGTGCTTTCACACTGCAATTTAAGGAATTAGGTTGCCAGAGTCACAATTTCTTAAATGAATCTAGTGGTTTTCCTCCTTCCCCCATCCTTCCTCCTCCTCCTCTTCCTCCTCTCCCCCCCTCTGTCTCCCCCCACCCTTCCTCCTTCCCTTCTTCCTCCTCTTTCCTGTCATTTGTTTACTGTTTGAGATGTGATTTTGTTGTGTAGCCCAGGCTGGCCTTGAACTTATGACACCCCTGGCCTCAGCCTTCAGATTGTTGGAGTCACAGGCCTGCACTTCCATGTGCCACTAGCCTGTTGTAGAAATAGCATTCATTTAAAGTCATCTGGAGGAGGGACATTTAAATAGAAAACTCAGTATTTTACAACATTCTGAGATTAAAATAAAAACAATGTTACAGGCCAATATGGAAGAAAGCACTTAAGTGTTTTTCCTGTTGGACAAATGGAAAGCATCCAACATGCAGTTAAGGGCCCTTCCCTGGGGCGGAGGAGCCATCATCTGCCACAGAGCTTATTCAAGTCCATCAGGTGCCTCCCTGTCTGCTGGAGCTAGGGGGAGCTGCAGCTTAATGTTAGAGTTTTTGGTCCAATTGAGTTCCTGTAGTTGAAAGATGGAAGTTTGACCTGAGTTTAAAACGGATTTGAAGAGCCAAAAGACCAGCCTCCAATGTTAATGGCACCCGGGCACTGTCTAGCATTTTATACTTACTGGCACATCTACATATGGCATTTTTCTTAGTGAAAAGTTTAGACACAGAGACGTGGATATTATCTGTGTCACAAAGAACCAGAGTCTCAGAGATGTAAAGAACCTTTCCCAAAGATGAGGTTAGCAGAGAACTGCTGTCTTCCTGTTGATATGTGGCATTCCTGCAGCATCCTCCCACAGGTTTCCTCACTCAGTCCATTCCTAGTTCCTAGCGGCTCAGGTGAAGGTCTTCCCCTCTAAGTACACCAGTGGCTGTTACAAAACAAATGTACCTACATGACCTTGAACTGACAAGTTTGGTGGTAGACTATGCCAACCTCTGTCTGGGCTGTAAACCTGATTTGTCAAAGCAGGAGGTAGTCAACAAGATGTAGTTTCCTGGAGGCACCTCAGTCTTCAATCTGTACAATGGAATTCTGCCCATCCAAAAAAAGAGGGACATTCTCTTTATTTAAAACTGTCCAATAGCTCTCCTTCTAATAAGGGTTATCTGGACCATCAAAGCCCAAGACACAGACTTGCTTATATCTGTACAAAAACAAGGGACTTTTAATTGTCTGCTTTTCTGCTTTACATAAAACTGCTTACCTGTATATATTATATTCATTAAAGAAAATGCAGCCGTTTTCTTTGACTAATATCTGCCCAGTTTTTCATTTTATTCCCCACTTCTGTGAACTCAACTTTCATACATGCCACATAGGCGTGAGCTCATAGGTTACTTGTCTTCCTGTATCTGACATAGTTCATTCAATATAATCCACAGATTACCCATATTGGTATAAATGACAAATTTCCTTCTTTGTAAAGGCTAAGTATCATCCTGTTATATGTAAACACACACACACACACACACACACACACACACAATCTTTTTCCCCTGTTGGTAGACCCAGATTGAGTGCATGGCTGTAGTAATGGTACAGTAAGCAGTCAGCACAAATATTATCGTCTAAAAGAAACCATAGTTGCTGTTGGCTCCCCATAGGGTTGCAAATAATGTCAGCTTTGCCCGAGAGATACTTTCTTGTGTCACCTCTAGGGGTGACACTATTTCTAAGAAGCTCTAAAATCCTAGGTGTGTCTGAGGGGAAATCACGTCAGCTCCTCTGGGACCAATCAGAAAGAAACACACCGTTCCCTACTAAAACAAAAGATGCCCTCAAAGCAGTTACACATTTTAGGTTGAAGCACCGCAGGTAGGTAAGAATTCTCTCTGCCCTCCGACGCTGGGAGTTGTCAGCCTGAAGTCTACACCTCTCTCAAGCCCTCATCACAACTTCACCTGCGATCTAGTCCCTCTTCTGACAATATTAAGCTGCCTTCACCCTCTTCCTGGCATTTCTAACATTTTCTCTCCTTCTATTGCTTCATATCAATTATCATCTGACATCTCTTTATTTTGATTTATCCTTAATGCAGTGTAATTTCTGTGAGGTCAGGGTTTATCTTCTCCCCAGTGGTGCCTACCATTGGGGAAAAGACAATCTGTCACTTGATGTTACACAATAAATACTGTAAGGAATGAATCAGTGACTAAATGAATGAATGAAGGGACACACCGAGCACAGCTGTGCTGTGTGTAAAGCATCAGACTTTCTCTATGCCTGCAGTCAGTTCTTCAGGTTTGATGGTGTTTTCTGAAAAACATTTTCACAAATTGAATCTGTCCATGCTTAGCAGCAGCTGTTCTTGAATCCAATGCGATAGAGATGCCAGGTGGTACCTCAGGGCACAGTTCGTGAGCTCGTTTGTCCTTTCAAATTCTTATAGCTGCGAGGAACAGTCATTTAGCATTGCTAGCTTAGCCCAGTTGAGTCTCCTGTTGTCTTCCTCTGACCTCCAGTTGAGATGGCTTTATCTCCTGTCTATAACTGCAGCAATAAAATCTCATCCAATGTTGCTGACTCCGGGCTTGCGAATGGCCAATCTATGCCATTAGGTCCATAATTATCTTCTTTAAAAAGATATGGTCATGGGACTCTACTGCTCAGCCTGCTTCCCCTTTGCCCTGTTTCATCAGTCATGGTAGATAAGGCCTTTCCTAACCAGGTCCATGCTCACTGTCGGGGATCCTGCCCCAACACAGGAGCCCGGGAAAGGGAAGTGCGCTGTCCGCCTGTTACCTACAGCCTCCCCAGGAGATAATCAGATGCAACAGGGAGCCAGTCAAGCAGGAACTCATTTATTACAGGTGTTACAGGGCTTATGAAGGCAAAAACCACAAAGGAAAATGCCCTCCCCAACCAAGTGTCCAATCATATTAAAGGTCAATTTGAGCGTGCAGTCTCCTCTCCATAGCACAGCATAGCGTTCGCGAGGTGATCACGCTGCCAAGATGCAAGGAAATGGCAGGAGCCAATCAGCAATTCTTCAAAACAAGTCTGGCCATGTTCTGGCCGGTTCCTCTAGGCGCCAAACGAGTCTGATCATGCCCAGGCCGTTTCCTCTAGGCGCCATCCTGACTTGCCCCTGGCCTCAGGCCCCTGCAACTCACTTCTACATTTGTAAATGGTTACACTTCACTTCCGCAGTCCAACTCTAATGACGTGCACAGTCCCCTTAAAGACAATGCTCTCTTGCTTGCCGTTTCTGTTGGGTCCGTTCCTGGTCAGTCTTTGGGTCCTTGTGCTAGCATTCTGTCTCCTGATGCGAACACGTTCCTGTCTATGAGACCAGATGAGAAGCTGCTTGGAGCTTCTCCATATCACACTGTACTGTGGTTCTGACCCCACTGCTGGAGCACTGAGAAGGAATTGACCCTGTCAGTCATCCTCATGAAAGACGAGATTCTTCTATGTCACCACGATTGGACACAAATTATTCATCTATGGAATGAATTATCTATTAATTGATATTTTAGTGCACTCCATATCTTCTCAATGCCTATTAAGGCCAGGTACTGTTCTGTGGGGTGGATAAAGAGATCTGCATAAAGGTAAAGAGGTCGTGTCTATTGAGAACCAAAATACAAGGCCCTAGACAGAGCCAGGTGGGGCCTGAGTGCTAACCAGGCATTGAGGTCAAATATGTCACATGGGTCAAGTTTAGTAGGACTTTGCAATCATGATTTAGATGATGCGATGACTAGTCTTGGTTGTCAACTTGATACATCTGGGACAAAGGAACCTCAATTGAAGCATTTCTTTCATCGGAGTAGCCTGTGGTCATGTCTCTGAGGCATTTTCTTGAGTTGGAATTGATGTAGGAGGGCCCATCCTTACTGTGGGTGGCAACATCCTCAGGCAGATAAGAAACGTAGCTGAAGGTAAGCCAGGGGAGCGGTCCAGTCAGCAGCATTCCTCCAGGGTGGCTGCTTCAAGCTTCTGCCTTGAGTTCTTTCCTTGGTTTCTCTCAATGATGTGCTGTCACCTGTAAAAGGAAACAAAGCCTTTCCTCCCCAAGACATAGTGTTTCTCACAGCATCAGAAAGCAGACCAGAAGAGACGGTATGTGCTCAATGTAATATCATTGTACACGCCCTTGAGTTCACTGTGACCTGGGGACTAGACTAGGGGATAGGGCCAGGCCAGATCACATGAGCACTTAAGAGGTCTGAGTGAGAGAGTAGAAGAGGGGTGGCTTGGATCAGTGTAAGGGGTGAGAGAAAGGTGCTCGTAGAATATGCAGATGTCCAAATGGGTCAGGATTCCCTAATGGAATATCAGGCAATGGATGAAAGAGAAGATCGTGCAATGGAGGGCTGGGCGACTGAAAAGATGGTATTTGCTCTAACAGATTCAAAGAAGCCTGGGGACATTTGCGTGGGAGGATATTTGGAGGTGGTCAGTGAGGTGCATATAGACTTTGAGGTTCCTACTCTCTGAGTGCATCGTTCTGATCGGTTTGGCCACATGGATCCAGAGTTCTGAGGAGATGTGTGACCTTCATTTCTACTTGGAAGTCGTCATTTTCCTCATTTTGTAGATGGCAATAAAGTTTATCTAGTCATATGATTCCATCAAGGGAAAATGGGAGGAAAAGAGGAGAGTCAGCTCTGAGCGCTAGACCCCTAAAAGAGCCTGAGAACATGTTGTGGGCGTTTGATGACTGCCTATTTGTTAAACATATAATAACTCCGGGAATGAATAATCCTTGGCATGGATGACATGTGATGGGAGGCTATTTATTTTCAGGCCGAGTGTGCCTCTAATATACCATCACCCAATGTCAAAACAGTTTGAAAAGTGGGGAAATAATTTGTCTATATGAGAACAATTGCTGACTTCAATTAATCTCTGTAGAGTTTTAATCAGAAGAGTTTAGATTGTGTAGACAGTGTTACAAACTCATAAATCATTTTATTCTCAGATTCTCTCTTGACATGCCTATGGAAATTAAATGTTTGGGGCCTTAATCTTACAAATTGATCACCTATAAAAAAAAAGATGTGCTGGCATTGTGATAAGAATAAAAATCTGATAAATAGCATATTTCCCAATTACACCTTTACATGTGTTCTTGTCCCTCCAGATAGCCAGTTAATAGGAAATTCTTTACGTTTAAATTACTGACATTGGGAGCCTTCCTAAAATTCTTACCTTGGAAGTTTGTTCTGTGGTAGGAATGTTTGATTCATCCACACAGTAGTTATGAGGTATCCACGCACCAAGGGCTATTCCAGATGCCGAAGTTTCATGAGTCAAATGAATCTCTACGTACACAGCTCTTAGTTTCCAGCTTCCTACATTTCAAGGCATCTGGTAGGAGACACCTCCATCTCTGACACAGGACAGGACCTAAAACATTCCCTGTTCCTTCATTCACTGGCCACAATTTATTACCTCTCTCCCAGTATCATGGCCATAGAGCAGAGAAATTTCTACCTTATTCATGGAATGAATCAAAACCATAAGTGGAATGCTGGAAGTATGTTCCTAGAGCGAGCCTTTGACATATAGATTAGGCTGTTTCATGATGCTACTGATAGACAAGGCCTGCTTGCCTAGTATGTGATGTTACTGACGGCACCACATGCTAGAGATATGCTTTTCTCCTTACATATACTTGCATGCCTATGATGAATTTTAATTTTAGAACGAGGCACAGCGAAGTTGAGTAGAGCGATTATAGCAGTATGCTTGTATTAGTCTGTTTTCTATTTCCAATAACATAATACCAAAGGCTGAATGACTTACAGAGAATAGGCTTGGCATATTGCTTAGCGTGACCAAGGCTCTGGGCTTAAGACCAGGAAAAATAGAAGAAGGAAAAAGAGAGAGGGAGAAAGAGAAACAGAAAGAGACAGGGGTTAAAGGAAGGAGAAGGAAGGAAGGAAATAGGTTTAATTGATTCATGAATCTGGAGGCCAAAGATCAAGAGATGTTCATCTGTCATCTGTCCATGATCTTCTTGGGTGAAAGGATGCCATCGTACAGTGTGTATGTGTGCATGCATGCATGAGTGCATGTGTGATCTCATTTCTGTGCTTAAAAAGCTATGAGGATTCAACCATAGGAGCTCCACCTTAATGCCCGTACCTAATCCTGATTGCTTCCAAAGACCATACCGTTAGACATCGTATTTGGATTAAGTTCCCATGGTCTAATGGAATGACAGTGAGGACGACATCTCAGCACATGAAGCACTGGGCAGACAAACTCTGATCATGCCCAAACCATAGCAATGCTGTAAACGTCCTCCCTCTATCCAGATCCAGTCAGAAAAGCACAATAGTAACAGCGTGCACTTTGGGGGTGTTACTATGTGACGTTTACAGGAACACAAGCAGAGTGGCTCCGTGACAATTGGTTTGAAAACTATGATACGTACTAAGTGATGGACGGGAAGGTAGCAGACACAGCGTGGGCACACTGGGAAAAAGGATGAGTCTCCTCCCAGTGGGGATGGAACAGATTCTCACAAGCTTCTCTCAAGCTGTACAGATGGCATAAACTTAAAACTTGTAAACTTGAATACTGTTTCTTGAATTTTCCACTTCAAATTTGGATGGTGGGAAAGTGAAGCCTCAGAAGGTGAAATGGTGGACAAGAGGGTCATTAACCACCTTTTGTCACTGTGACTGAATAGCTGAAGGACACAAGTTAAGGGAGAAAAGATTTGCTCATGGTTTCAGGGTATTTCAGTCCATCATGTGGGGCGGCACGGGGGAGCAGGAGCAGGTGTCTCTGGTGTTAGGAGCCCTTGGCAGAGTAGATGTTAATCATTTGGCTGACCAGGAAGTAGAGAACAGAACAGACCCAGAAGAAAAGCTGAGCCACTGCCCTCAAAGGCCATACCACATACCACAGTGACCCTCCAGATAGCCAAGGCTCACACCCTCCTAAAGAGCTCCACCAGGTGGGCACCGGGTGTTAAAACACCTTCTGTGGAGGGCGTGTCACATTCAAACCCTAACAAGGGGAAGGACTATATTTGCCTCCTTGAATGCCCCCATCAAATACCCCCCTTATCTTTTAAGTACTTTTTCAATTGAAGTTTTGTGTATTTCATACAGAACATCTTAGTCATCTTTATACCCCCTTCCCCACTGGCACCTTCCCAGAGCCTCCCCCCAACTGGATTTCATGCATTCTGTCATTCATGTTAAGGCCTATCAAGTTAGTGTCCCCAGAAGTCACTCAATGACACTTCATCCACTGGGGTCTAGTCAGCATATCTAGAGTCCCCACCTTTAAGATCAGCCCTTCCTCACCCAGCAGTAATCAGCTGCCAATAGTTCTCTGACTAAGATTGGGACCTGCTGCCCATTTCCACAGTTCTGTGCTGGGTTTTTGTCAGCTTAAACTTGAGTGGGTCCTGTGCATGCTGACACCATTGCTGTAGGTTCATATGACCAAGGTCACAAGGACTCTGTTTCCATATGGTCATGCTCCTCCTCCCTGACTCTTCCACAATGGTCCCTGAGCCCCGGGTTGGTGGAGTTTAATATGAGTCCTGTCCAAGGACCCACCCTCTGCAGACTCTCATTCTCTACGCTTTGACCATTTGTGGCCTTTTGTGTTCATGGCCCTCTGCCGCATGAGGAATTTTGTTGATGAGCATTGAGAGATGTGTTAGTGTTCTATTACTCGTTCCACTACGGTCTGTGAGCCTTAGGTGTAGAGGATGAACTGTAGATGTGTCACTCAGGGTTGGGTAAGTCACAGACAGTCTCTGTGTGTGAACAGTTGTGGAATTCTGTACTAATCTATGTCACAAAAGAAGCTTCTTTGATGAATGGTGATTGGGTGTCTGTAAATATAAGGGTCCATATTTTGCACATAGTAAGAGATTACATTTTTCTAGGGATGTGACAGCCTTTGGGTTTTCTCTAAGATCTATGACCTCTCCAGCCATGTGTATTTGGTTAGGTTTACAGTACCACACATGAGTTTCCTCCCACTGAGTAGACTTTAGGTCCAGTTGGGCAGCTGTTGATTATCCTCCAGATAAAAGTGCCACTACTGCACCAATATAGGTTGCTGTCCTGGTCACTGTTGTCGTCATTAGGCCTTAAAGCTGGGGTTGGGCCATCTATTGATGTTCTCCCTTTGTCGCCTGCATAGTGCTCTCCAAATCTATGCAAGCTAGTCTGCAGAGGAGGTGACTTGTTGCTCCAAATCCTGTGTCCAAAGTATGTCCTGTCATCAGCATTGGGGTCTTACCTTCAAGTTCTGGGAGGCAATCAAGGACTGTGGCAATAGCCTGTGTAATTTTGGGAGTCTGTTGGACCACCCTGGCCAACAACTTAAAGGAAGGTATCTCCTGTCTGGCACTGTTTCTTGTTATATAGCCTTCAGCTGTGCTCATGGACTCATGTATGGATATTGTATGTGCAGTTTTTCAGTAGTTTTTTGTCCTAATCTGAGTCCCTCTGTTTTTTGTACTAACTAGGCATTATTTATCTCTCTTCTCTGTCTTCCTGTCTAACTGTCTTTCCATGCCCTCCCCAATTAAAATAGCCCCATTTTTTCCATTTCTCCCTTGATAATTCCTGGCTCCTGTGGTAGCCCCCCGTTGAGCTCCTTCTTCCTCCTATCCTTATAGTTCCTTTTAGAATCTCCCCTTCTCCCATTTAAATGCCTCTATTTTAATAATTTCTCCTTTACTAACACCTGTCTCCTACTGTTCTTGTCTCTCAGGTTCCCAAATGCTGGCAAGGATTTGGGAAAGGGGAACGCTCATTCCCTGCTGGTGGGACTGCAGACTCCTGCAACCCCTATGGAAAGCAGTGTGAAGAACTCTAAAAAAACTAAAAATGATTCTACTATATGATCTGATTATACCGCTTCCTGGTATATATGCCAAAGGACTCATCCTACTGCAGAGATATGTGTACATCCATGCTTTGTTGTTGCTCTTTCCATAATATCTAAGGGATAGAAGCAACATAAGTGTCCCTTAACTGATTAGTGGATAATGAAAATGTGACTCAGTTACACAGTGGAGTTCTACTCAACAGTAAAGAAAGACTAAATCATGAAATTTGCAGGTAAATGAATGGAACTAGAAACTGTTATGCTAAGAGAGGTAATACAGACTCAGAAAATTAAATAACATATGTTATCCTTCATTTGTGGATCCTAGCACCAAATCTTTATATGTGGGTATATGTATTGTGATGGAACTGCAGGAGCCAGGAAAATAGAAAGGAACCAGGGAGATAAAGGGAAGAAAGAAGGAACCTGAGAGAGAACAGTGTGAGTTAGGTACCTTTTTTTTTTTAAAGACACTCTACAGTCTCCAGTTCTGTTTACTAAGATGTCTCTGAATGCATATTTTTGACAGATATGAGGATCCTTTGTATGACTTTACTGCAGTGTCCATCAGTGAATTATATAGAGTCCCCAGTAGAATGAAGGTTCTTTAGAATGGAGGAAAATGTTAGACTTATGTTAGTTCTTAACACAGGCCAGAGCGCACAGAAATGGACCCCGAGGGCATAGCATTTTGGGATAGTGACTGAGCAGGCCAAGAACACCAGACCCCCACCTCTGAATTAGGAAGCATCTCCCGGTGTGGTAGAAGACAACGGCCTGAGAGAAGAGTTTTCAAGTACAGTTTGAGGACAGATACGGAAGTCCTAGAGCCGTAAGGAAAGGCCCACAAGAAATCTGAGGTTTGAATCCAATCAAACAAGAGACAGACTAGACATTTTGTGAGGGAAGCAAATTAAAAGGCCAATGTGGGAATTCTTACTCCTGGTTTTATTTGGATTGACAGTTCTGATCTTCCTACAGTAAGAGCTCTTCCACACCCCCTTTATGGACGTTCTCAACTGCTCTTTGTCTCTCTCTCTCTCTTCTCTCCTCTGTCTCTGTCTGTCTCTGTCTCTCTCTCTCTCTCTGTCTCTCTGTCTCTCTCTCTCTCTCTCTCTCTCTCTCTCTCTCTCTCTCTCTCCTCTCTACACCTACTCCTAAGCCCTTTAGAAAGCTGTATGTCTTTACCTAGCCTTCATGTGATGGACACTGGCCCTTCTTCCCACTTGTGCAGATAGTGTCTCTCAAGAATAAGCAGGCTCTGTGCCTTGAGTCTGACAGCCCTGGGCCACCTAGTTTTGCACCCCATTCCCAGGAATCAGATTATTATAGCTCTCGTCATCACTGGCAGCAAGTCTGTAGTTGGTTTTCACTGAACTTGGACGCCAAGCTTTTCCTCAAGTCCTCTTCTTTTCTTGCTGCTTCGTGGTACCAGAACTTGAACTCGGGACTCATCACTGTTTGGCAAGTGCACGACTTGCCTACATCCCCAGCCCTTTGCATTCCTTTCATTTGATTGGTTTATTTTTACTTATGTTACCGCGTTGTCATTTCTGTGTTGTGTGTGTAGTGTGTGCACGCATGTGCCAGGGTGCTTGAGTGGGGCTCACAGAACAACTTGTCAGAGTACACTCTCTCCTTCCACCACGTGGGTCCTGGGGATCAAGCTCGTCAAGCTTGTCAGCAAGGGCCCTTGCATGATCGGCCCTCTCACCAGCCTCATTTTGCTTTTTATTTTCAGAAGAGTTCTCACTAACATAACCAAACTGGCCTCAAACTTGTAACCGCCTTTCACCATCTTTCCGAGTAGCTTGGTTTACAGATTTGTGCCACTGGGCTCTGATTCTTTGTTCCTTGAAGCACTTGATATCTTGGTTAAAGAACTGAAGCACGTATTTAAAAAGAACAGCACAAACAAAGGTGAGAAGAATGAGAAATTGATTCCCTAGAACTGGCAGGAGAGAGAGCTTACACCCTGGCCCAGGCTCGGATGAAGTTAAGAAAGTGGAGGAGTGACAGACACGGGGTGGGGATGTGAACGCGGAAACCACAGTAGGGAGAGCGAGTGCCATTAGAATTTTGAAAAAGCAGTTCCTTAAGGGACTCTTCAAGGATAATAAGGTCTGATGCAGAGGCCAAAATGGATGTGGTCACTCCCTCCATGTGAAAGGATTAGGATAGTCTTTGACAGGTAATGTAGGAAGCATTTGCTGAATGAATACATGAATGAACTTCAAAGCATGTCCAAGGACAAGAATATATTAATATCCTCCGAAGACATTTGGTGACACAATAACTCGAGTTAATATATCTTGTGTAGCAGGTTGGAAGATATTATACACTCCAGAGGTTTCCAATTTTTCTTAAAATCAAATTCATTTATGGTTCCTGGACAGCTATTTGAGAATCAGCCCTTCCCCCAGTTCCACAATGAAGTGTGTTCAAACAAAATGGAAGGAGTAAACAGCATTATATTGAATTTCTTTTGCCTTCAACATGAAAAAGAAGATCTTTCCAGACAATTTGAGTACAGGTCTCACGAGTCTGGATGCTTCAGGTCACGGGCAACTCTTTTTCCATGTACTGTGATGGTCACTGTAGAGAATGGGCACAGACACAAAGCTACTGCGCGCTCTGCTGTTGAAAGATTCACAAGTAATTGGAGGTGTTTCCAGGTGTGTATAACTCTGAGCCTCCGGCCAAATCCAGTAGGTGGAAGTTTGTTGGGCTGCTGCTGTCAAAATGTCTAAAATACATAAAGGGAATTGGAAAACAATACATTACAACTGCAACATTCTGTTAATTAGATCCCAATCACATCTTGATTTGCTGAAACGAACGAATAATCCCAGGGTTCATCTCCAGCTCTGTTCTCTATGCAGTGACCAGATGTGATTTTTACCCTTGACTCAAAAGTGTCAGTTCAGGAAAGCTACAGTATTTGTTACCATGAATACCATTTCACAGCGGTGGTACCCAAAGGAACTCCACATAGCCACACTTGACTACAACTGGCATAACTTAATTAATCTTGCTGTCACTTCCACGATGCTTTTCGTTAGGTTGTTGCTATCTGACCAACCAGCCTCTCCTTATTGGAAATGGTGACCCACAGCTTTTGGGGAAAGCATTTTCGAAAGGTAAAAAGTCACCATCAGGGTGGGGAGATTTTATGCGTCAGACTCTGTGCTGCTCGGACATGGAGGTAATCTGACGTTTGAAGTTTAAGGTTATAAAATCCCAGCAAACATAGACCATCTCCAGCCATGAAAATGTGTTAAACTCTGAGCACAGATTATACACTTGAAAGCCGAGGTCATGCTTCACACTGTCTTTGGAATAATGATGTTCTTTGCAGTATCAGAAACAGTATGGACTGAACACAGAACATCATGCATGAGAAATCTGGGTTTTTCACCAACAGCTGAGGAACAGATGAGGTGACAGAGGGTTTCACTGAGAGGCAAGAGCTGGCAGCAATCCCCTGGTGGTATTGGCTTTCTTGAGTGACTTTGTGAATGATTGACTTGAACGTGCATATTTTAAACGTAGTTTTATTTATCTGTGCTTTTTTTGCATTTTAAAAATGCTGGCCATAGTTTTTCTGCAATGAAATTTAAGGACTGGAGGGATGACTCAGTGCTTAAGAGCACTGGCTGCTCTTGCAGAGGACCTGGGTTCAGTTCTCAGCACCTACATGGTGACTAACAATTGTCCAGTTCCGGGGGTTCAGTGCCATCTTCTGGTCTCTGTGGGTATTGCACAACTTGGGTGCACTTACATCCATGCAGGCGAAACACTCATACAGATAAAACATAAAAAATAAAAGTCAGACATGGTGTTGCATGCTTATAATCCTAGCACTCAAGAGGCAGAGGCAGGCAGGTCTTCATGAGATTGAGGCCAGTCTGGTCTCCATAGTGAGTTCCAGGCCATCTGGGGCTGCAGGGAGACCCTGTTTCAATAAACTAAAAGCAATCAAACAAACAAATAAAAATATACAAATGAATTTAATGTCTTTTTATTTATTTTTATTTTGTGTGTATGAGTATTATGCCTGCATATATGAAAGTGCCCCCATGTCATACAATGCCCACAGAGGTCAGAAGAGGGTGTTACGTCCCCTGGAACTGGAGTTATGGATGGCTGCTACTGGCTCTGTGGGTGCTGGGATTTGAACCAGGGTGTTCTGCAAGAACAGTCAGTGCTCTAACCATTGACCAATCTCCCCAGCCCAAAATTAAAACTGTTTTTATAAAACATAATAACATTTTGACTGTAAGAGGTTCAATATGTAACTATGAGATAGCCATAGAGCACTAAACTATGAGCTGGTCAATAGTTCAACATACGTGATGTCATAGGCGCTGCTGAGAATGTAAGAACTCATAAGCTCCTCAACTTTGTGTCTGGAAGTTACCTTTCAATTCAGTCCCAGATGACTCCAGTTTCCTTGTGTTTATGTCCTTGCAGGACCTCCCAGTGCAGAATAGAGCTGCCTTGTGTATTCATTAGCACTGTGTGACATATTCACACTTCAGCCTGACTCAGAACAGAACAGGCCACATAAAGCAAAATGACCTCTTTGGACTATGCACTCTCAGAAAAGCCAGCTGCCTTGTTTTGAGGACATGTTAAGAAGCCTTGTGAAGAGACATATAGGACAAAGAACAGAACATTCCAGCCGATAGCCACCTCCAACTAGCTAAGCATATAAATAGCCACTTTAGCCATGGGTCTTCCAGCCTGTGCCAAGCCTTCAGACACCTGCAGCCAGGACCAGCCTTTCATGTGAAAGCCCACAGGAGCCACCGCAGCAGAGCCCTGAGGCAGCAGCTCTGTCTTCCCCACTCACAGGACCCACGTGCGATGATACACGGTATGTGGTTTGCAGCCTCTAAACTCGGGTTCCTTTTGACACTGCAGCAGGGAGCCAAAGTGTCGTGAAGCTCTGTCATGTATGTGGAAGAAGGGCACTTTTGTCTACCGTTATTTCGGGCTATGCAATGTCAGCCAGAGCATAACTGACACAGAAGCTGGGGGCCGAGGAGAGATCACGTCTACGTCCGGTTCTTACTCGGTGAAGTGTTGATGTGGGTGTGAATTGCACCATCAGTCAACGCAGCATCCTTCACGGGCATGAAGGAGGAGGGGCATCACACAGCTGTGTGGAGCGGGCTCTGTGTGATCTGGAGGAAACCAGGAATGGAGGACTGGACGGTGTGTGACAACTCCCTGTTGGTCAGTGTCACTGGTGGTTTGGCAAGACGGAAGTGGCCCGGTGTTGCCAGATTCTTCATATAGTTGGCATCGGCTTTTGTACTTTTCCTTTGTATGACTACACATTGACTAAGTGATAAAAAATTTTTAATTTGTGGCCATGGAGGTTTAAAATTATATTTGAAATCTCTCTCTCTCTCTCTCTCTCTCTCTCTCTCTCTCTCTCTTTTATCTGTACATCCTTTTCCATCTCCTTTTTTTCTTTTCTCTCTCCCTGTTTCTCTCTCTCTCTCTCTCTCTCTCTCTCTCTCTCTCTCTCTCTTCTATGGACATCCACTGTTCCATCCAGTTGTTCCATTTACTCTTCCCGTCACTCTCTTCGGACCTCTATGCTCCTTCCACCGCGGCCACCCGTTGCTGCAGCCCTCAGGTCCACCCTGCCGGCCTCGTGCCTCTGCTGCTCGTGAGCCTCCACCCGTGGGGACAGCACTCACCTTGGACTGCTCTCTTTCTAGACCTCCTCTAGGAAGCTTCTATTTTGCTACAATCATAATTAGTGACGTGTTTTCCTCCACCTCAAAGAGAATCTCTTTATTCCTTGATTCCTATCACTTGCCGCTGTTTATAATGTGCAATCTCTTCTGGAAAAATTAACAGGTCTCATAAAGTTTATTGCCACTTAGCAGTTTCAGAATGCCCGTGTGTAATATATCACACAGCTCTTCCTAAGTCAGGTGAAGTGTTCTGTCTCTGAGATTTCTGTGTACTCTGAGCTGTGGTGAGCCGCTTACTCAGGGTACTTGGTGAAGGATCATATCCAAGGGAGAGGTGCAGAAAGACCCGGCCACCTTGGACCAACCTGGGAAACTCAGGCAAGTCAGAGCATCCAACGCTATTTGCACCACAGCTCAATTCTATGTCCCCAATCCCCCTTTTTCTCCCTTCGATAGACCTGACCCCCAACACTCTCTGGTAGCATCCTACCACCATAATCCCATGTGAGTTTTCCACACCTGCATTTATTGTAGGTGTACACTAAACGCTTTGCTGAGTAAATTTAAGTCCTAAGTACATACCTATAGACAAGTATGTCCAGTTTCCAAAGGCAAGGGTATGGGTAGGGCTAGAAACTCTTGATAGATAGAACTTTCTGGAGGAAAACTGACCTCCTCTCCTGAGACAGGCTGATTGACAATTAGTGAGAGAAGGAAGGCTCAGACTGTGTCTGGATGCCTTGGCTGTGGGCTCTGTCTGAGGAACAGCAATGCTCAGAGCTGACAGGTCTGCAAGGAGGCATTCAATCACCTGTGCTCTCCCTTCTCTCCCACAGCAGCAATCACTCAGTGCTTTATCTTTGCTAGGGGTGTCACTATTTTGAAAAAACAACAAAAGACTCACTAAGGCCTCTATGAAATGGAAAGTTTTCTCTTTACCTTTGAAAGGAAAAAAAACTAAGGTGGTAAAAGATCCTAATTAATTTGAACATGACAAAACACATCTACTTGGTGAAAATTCCATATATTCTAAGTATAAAATTTCAGCAGCTAAGAGCACTGGCTGCTCTTGCACAGGACCTGGGTTTGATTTCCAGCACCCACATGGCAGCTAACAACCATCCATAATCTCCAGTTCCAGGGAATCCAGTGCCCTCTTCTGGCCTCCACTGGCATTGCATGACACGGTGCACTTACATACTTGCAGGCAAAATACTCATATACATAAAATAAAAATAAATAAATCAAAAAATTAAATGAAAATTTCTTAGAAAATACTATCAAATGAGTAATTTGATTATGTATATGAGTATTTTATATTTATGTGAGTGTTTTCCTCCAGAGACTCAAATCTAGTCAAAGTACCAGGCATGAATAACCCTGAGGACTCAATTGTGGATGGGTCATCCATATCAATCCTCTCCCCCGCTCCATCAAGTCTCAGGGGACAACACAGAAGGGCAGAAAGAACCCAGGAGCTGACAGGTGAGGAGGAAGCTCTGAACCCATGCCTTTCGGACCTGGTGTGGCCACTGCATTCACCAAGTCCCAGCAGCTGTGGTGACCTGCACAAGACCAAGCCAGTCAGAACTCCAGCACAGACCAGGGAAGGGTGCTGAGGCCTGATCTTTGGCAGAGGAACTCTCCATAGTCCGTGGCTGTTGATGTAAGAAGAGTCACCCTCCTTTGCAGATGTGGCCTCTGGTAGGGTGCCCATGCCCCAGTGGAAGACTCCACATCCATCGGCATATGGGGGCACTGATTGGACTAGGGGGGTCGTTATTACTAACAACAGCAACAGAAAGAGGACAGGAAGTTGGGAGAAGGTGCCCTAGGGGGACAGGCAAGAAGGGACTGGTGGACAGATATAACCAAAATAAATGTATAAATGCATGGAATTCTCAGAGTAAATAATTTTACATTTATTCATTTACTTATGTGTGTGTGTGTGTGTGTGTGTGTGTGTGTGTGTGTGTGTGTGTACCACAGCATGCAAGCTGAGGTCAGAGGACAGTTTGAAGGAGTTGGTTCTCTCCTTCCATGATATGGTTACCTGGGGGATCAAACAGGTCATCAGGTTTGGTGACAAGCACTTTCTAAATCAGAACTATCTTGCTGGTCCAAGAAGAAATATTACTTAAAAATATTATGATCTTTTCAAGGAAATATATTACTACAAACCCCCAAAATAATAGAAGAGGAGGGGAGGGGGCAAAGCATTCCACAGGGCAGGCACACGGGAGGCAGCTGCGCAAGGATGTAGAAAAGCTCTGAGCTGTCTCAGGAAGGGGACTTGCCTCCTGACTCCTGGTTCAGCATGTAGAGGCTACTGAGTGCTCTGTGGAAATGTGGCTCTCACAGTATCACATGACAGGAGGTGCACATATGCAATAAAGCTGGAATCTCCTGTGTTTGCTGTCTTCATACCACCCAGGGACACACGGCAGGCAGCAGTAACAGTAACAATGATAACAATTTTTCACAGCTGGTCTAGTCTAATAGGGGCAAGCCGATTTGACCAGTTTTGGAGCTGTCATGAGGGAGAAGCACTAAACACAAGTGTAAAAACTGAGTAGTGACCTGGCTGACAGCTGCCTCAATGTAGCCATCAATGGACAAGAACAGTCAAATTGCCCTATGGACCGAATTCTGTGCCACATGTGTTGGCATGGCGATTCATGGGAGAACGGAGATGGGAGTTATAAAAATGAGGATGGTTTGCTTGGACGCAGGTTGCAGTCTGCACTCATCCCCGACTCTCAAGCCCGCTTCTTTCCCATCTGTCTGCTTCTCTTCTACAACTTCCCTGAGTTATATTCTCACATCACCAACTGACTTGTTCTGGAAAACTTCAAGCTCTGAGAAATATATTTAGAACAAGATTGCTCATCATTGCCTCAAGTAAATAACTTCTCAGATGCCTGCAGTGCTCATCAATGCCATTTTATTTACTCTAAAGTTCCATGAATGAGGGCTTTTCTAATAATGGGAAATATATATATATATATTCATAATTCAAGGACTTTCTTCTCCCCTTAGAGACAAGAGTTATGCAATTTGGGAGTCTTTCAGATAGACCCACTGAAGGGGTACTCTAATTGCCTCACCCCGTGTCCCTGTTCAGCATGGAAGAAGCCAGAGAGGTCTGCGTCCCTATTCCCTATTGGCAATTTGGGTAACCCCTTCAGAGGATGGTGTGTAAGAATAGGAGGTAAGAACAGGCTAGGTAGTTAGGGTAAAAAGACCCCAAAGAAAAGTAGCCAGCTTCTTGGCTAAAACTCAAAATCTCCTTGGGCCTGTTAGCAACATACTCTGTTCCAAGGCCAAAAACGTCAAAAGTATTTGGGAGCTTGTATCTAATCCTTAAAAGATTTTAGGGTTACCTCTTCAGAGGGGGAATTTTTTTTGTCAAAAGTATTTTGGAGCTTGTATGTAATTCTTAAAATATTTTAGGGTTACCTCTTCAGAGGGGGGAATGTTAGAGGGGAGGGAGTGGGCATGGATTTGATCAAAACACCTTATATGCATGTATGAAATTCTCAATAAAGTTTTTGTAAAAATTAAAAAGAAAAATATAAAAGACATTCTGTCTGTATGAATGGACAAGTGAATATGAGTCATAGATTTCACAACCTTGTTCTAGAAAAAAAAGTAAGGCATCAGTGTTAATTGGAACACAGGGAACTCACATATTTCAGAACAGCCTCAAGCAATGCCCCTCTTCGGGCCAGGTCCTCTTCAATATGCAGGGATTACGGAAACCTGAACATAACTGATTTAATTAGAATGACGTCTGAAAAGAATTTTCTGAGGTCTATGACCTACGCAAAGCTAGTGTGGCCTTACTTAGAAAGATGAACTGAGAGACTATTTGTTTTAAAAAAAACATGCAGTAGGAGATAGAGGAAGCCTGTAAATCAGGGGAAAGACTCAAGTTAGGAGTCACATGTGCAGATGGACAAGCATAGAGTGTTATAAGGAAGGGAAGAGAGGGAGATGGAGTCTGACAGGGAGAGAGAGGGAAAAAGAGAGAAAGGGAAAGGGATGGTGTATAAGAACACAAGAGAGGAGAGAGAGGAGAGGGGCAGGGAAAGGGGAGAATGGAGAGGGAAAGGGGGAGAGAGAGACAGAGAGACAGACAGAGACAGAGAGAGACAGACAGAGAGACAGAGAGACAGAGACAGAGAGAGACAGACAGAGACAGAGAGAGAGGAAGACAAGAGAGAAACAGAGAGAGAGACAGAGACAGAGAGACAGAGACAGAGAGACAGAGACAGGCTTGGAACCAGAGGGGTAGATTGGGAAGGCATATTCTTATAAGTTTTGGATATTCAAAAGTTTCCACATACTCTTCAATCATTTCTTGGTTTTTTTTTTTCTGAGTCACATTTTATGTCTGCTCCTACGATAGTAATCAATAGTAATAGCTTCTATCCTACTCTTAACTAAATGGAGAGTTTCCACGGACTGGCACTAGGAGGAGCCACTGTCAAGTATTGTAACTACCACCTGGCACCTTTCAGCTATGAGATGAGAGAAGCCAAGATTCAGCCCAGTGAATAAAGGGAAGGTGCTGCCTGGCAGGAGAGGAAGGAGCCAGCCGGTATGCTTGAGGGAGCGGAGGGGAGTGTGGAAGTGATGTAACAAGTTACAGGGGTCCAAACAAGGCCTTCTACAAGAGACAGGTGATGGCCTCCAGCTCACCATGTGAAACTGCTGTCTCCTGCTCTGCAGGCCCACTGTGTGAGATTTACATAGAAAAAGTGAAAACCTTTTCCTTGGTAACTGAAACTTTCCTTTAAGACTAAGAGTATTGATGAAATATATTGACATTAGATACATCAAATCATCTATTATTCAGAGGAGGGATTTTATTAATGCATCAGAACTGCAAATCATGACCTTGCCTAAGACTTTGCATGACCAGCACACTTTTCATGACATTTTGTTGACCCTAGGTAGCATGGGCTTGTGGATTCTGCTCTCTGAGTTGGTAGGAGCTTACCGTAGATCCACTACAGGACACAAGTTGCTTTTTCTTTATTTGTTTATTTTTGAGACAGGGCATCATGTAGTCCAAGTCAGCCTTGAACTTGCCATGTAGTTGAGGGTGACACCAAACTCCCAATCCCTCTGCCTTCATCTCCCAAGTACTAGAATAACAGCTGTGCACCAACACGTTTGGCTCAAGATCCAAATCTTGAAGGAGATTTAGCAGAGCAGAGAAGAACTTACTAAACCACTATGGAAAATACATCATAGAAACGGGCATGCATGAAAACAGGAAGCTTGTAGTAATGGTAAGATGATCGAAGCAAAGTATATTGAACTAAAAAAATATATTTCAAATGGAATAGAACCAGACTGTGAAGATATAATAAGTTAGAAGGAAGGAAAGGTATTGGAGAACCTTGAAATCAAAACGCAGGGTTAACATTGTATTTTCTAGAAAAATCTGTGGTTGAACCAGCGAGCTTAGACAGATTTATGGCTACAGGCCAAGAGAGCAGACAGATAAGATGCTATTAATATAAATCTTATCTAATCCAGTCCTTGAGTTACAGGTTCAATGGCCATAGTTAATGTAGCTATCAGGTATAAGATATTCTCAAATCCAATGTGTTCATGTTGCTCCTGAAAAATGACTAAATAGTGTGTCTAAAGATTCCACTACACACATGCACATACATATACATGTCAGCTACTGATGCTGAAGCCAGAATTTAAGTGAAATTTGCTGGCAAGTGTCATCAAGTGAAATTCTTTCAAAAATCACCATTCTCAGAGAGATCCAGGACTGTATGAGAAAGCCGCCTTCCAGCAAGCCTGAGGCTGTGTATGCAGCGCCACAGGTCTGTGTAACCAGCTCACAGGAAGTGTTGCTGCTCTTGCATCTTCCCTGTCTTGTGTCTGACATGTTCCATCCATCGTTTCCCTCAAGTGTAGCTAATGCTTCTTTCAGAACAGTTGATGACTGTGCTGTGGATCCTCCGTGGGATTTCTCGGAACAGTCTTCTTGGTAGTGCACAATTTGTTCCCCACTGTCTCCACAGCACGTGCTCATTCCACTTCTAGACCATAAGATTTCTGAGTACTAAATCCGCCATGATGTCTCCAGCATCTACGTGTGAGGTGAGGTAGACTCTTCGTGCATAGCTCGACTGTGGATGGGTTGATGAGTGGGTAGTGAATGGAGAGGGAGATTGAGAAGCGGAGGAATTTGAGAGGGCTGTGAGAAGATTTTATAAAGGATTGCCTATATCGTGATATGATGACATAAAGAGATATTTTAAGAAAATTGATCGAAGACAAATAAAACCTTTGTTTTGGAGATTTTCAATAAAGTGGCCTTTCTTATAATGGCAGGTTAAAGCATGAGACTGCATGTGATATTTTTATAATGTTGTGAATATCCTTAACATGTCCAAATATCCTTAGCATGTCCAAATGAAACAACCCCTTTTCATATGTTCTAGATAAAGTAATACACCTTTTATGTTGTTACAATTTGCTATAATTATCTGCATGAATATGAAGGAACTGTGAAAACATATACATGTACCCCTTTCCTGGCCTTTTGGTAATAATAAATATTAAAGGGAGATGGATTCTTGGAACAGGATGATGAAACAGGAAGTGACCTAGGGAATGCCCAAGGTCCTGAGGTATGACCCCGATGCCTGCAATCCGGTTATGGTAAAGAGCAGATCTTTTTGAAGACAGAGTAGCACATTCTCATAACCATATAAAATGGTTTTAAAACATATAAAATGAACCACTTTTTATATTTGCCTCAACAAATTTGAGATTAAATGTATCAGGCAGAAAGCTTATAATTAATTCCAAGTTAAACTGAAAGTGCTACCCTTCCTCCCCACAGCTTCTATTTTTAATGGTAAAAGTTAAACCACTTTGTCTTTTTATTTTAAGAACCAAAATAGTGGTCCATGGAAAAGTTTTGCTCATGTCAGGCAAGTCTAACATATATAATGAAAATAAGAAGATGACATTAAATACCACTTTCTCAAGAGACAGATGAGGGCGTGCATGCTCCCCTTTAATTTTAACCTAAACACAATCCTCCTAAGGTATTGGCCATGATGTGTGGACATGCTCAGTGGAGTGTTGTCTTTCAGCAGCTTGTGATTCCTGAGACTCCTCTGTACCTTATCCCCATCTTTAGTTCTGAGTCCTGCAAACGCATCTAATGCACTATGAGTTCTCACTGTGTGTCCCAGCTTCATTTCCGGTCCTGTGACAAAAAGCACCTTGGGTGAGAAAGAGCTTATTTTATCATGCAGGTCTGGATGAGGGTTCATCACAGAAGGAGACTGAAGGCAGCAGGAACTTGAATAGCTAGCCACACCATATCCACATTCAAGAGCAGGCACAGTTGGACCACACATGCCCCCTGCTCAGCTTGCTTCCAGTACTGTCACACAGGTCAGGACTCAAATGCAGGGCATGGAGCTGCTCACACTGAGTTGTATCCTCTACATCAACTACCATAAGCAGGACAATCTCCCACAGATATGTCCATGGGCCAAGCTGACCCAGACAATCCCTTGTTGAACTCTCTTCTCCGGAGATTCTAGGTTGATACCCTAGATGTTTATTGGACGAGTGAATAAATGTTTCTATGAAAGACCAAAGATGTGAACAGGAGGCGTTATCATCCATTGGCTATGTGACTGGGCACATGCATGTTTTCTCTGATGAGCTGCTGAGAAAAGAAGGTAAGTGAATACTTGGGCGTGGAAACCCTCGATGAGGATTTATTTTATCTTTTTACATCATCTATGCCCAAACCAATCATTTTACATGTTAAGTAGGAAAGTTCTTCTTCCCCATGACTGCTGTGTCATTTCCCTCTCCTAAAACTTCCTCTTTTTATGTATCATCTATAAAAGAATAAAATTATCCATCAGATGGTCATTTCTTCTTAGGGAGCATAACATCAGAACAAGGGTAAGTTTTAGCTTTATTGGCTTACTGAAGCCGTCGAGAGCACGTCTTTAGGAAAACGTCTGTTTTAAACCATATATGGAACAGGTTTATGTTGTCTCACACTTCTAGTCCAAGTAAGGGCCCACTTCTGAGATGGATTTTCACCGACAAGGTCCCAAGACAGTTTAAGGCATCATGGCAGGAGACAGGGGGTGTGTGTGTGTGTGTGTGTCCATTTGTGTGTTTGTATTTGTGTGTGTGTTGTGTGTACATGTGTGTATTTGTGTGTGGGCATGTGAGGTATGTGTACATGTGTTTGTGTGTATGTATGTTTGTGAATATGTGTACATGTTTGTGAGCATGTGTGTGAGGTGTGTGGTTGTGTGCATGTGTTTGTGTGTCAGTATGTGTGGTCTGTGTGCTTCTATATGTGTGCTTGTGTGTGTGTTTGTGTGCATGATTGTGTGGTGTTTGTGTGTGTGTGTGCATGATTGTGGGGTATGTGTGTGTGTGTGTGTGTGTGTATGTGTGTGTGTTCTGGCCTCCTTCTTATAAAGCCCTCTGGATTCACTCACATCAATGTTATTCTCAGAACCTTATGTGATCCTAGTCACTGCCCTCAGGTCCCACACCCAAATCCCACAGCCAGTTTAAGTTTTCCACTCTCTTAGTAACTTGCAATTTGATAGAAATTTCAGCACACAAACTCTCGAGGCACATGGTCAATCCATAACCAAAGCACAACAGCAACAAGAACCTCCTTTATTCTTGGACAGTTTCTTGCACGCATATGGAGAGAGGATCATGCGCTTCCATCATAGACAACTATCCAGTGATTATAACACCGAAGACAATGACTCCCCTCCCCCGTACCCATTAACTGCCAAAGGCACCTCAAGGAGAAGTGAGGCCTTATGGACTCTTCCCCTACCCACATGGACTGCTGACTGGCTGGCCTAGGCTGGTGCAGGTCTTCTGTAAGTAACTTCAGCTTTGGTGAGTCCATGCACATAGTGGCCATACCATGTCCAGAAAGCTGTGTTTCACAGCACTCTTCCAACTCTGAACTCTCACATTCTGCCTGAAGTCTCTTCTGCAGTGTCCCTGGGCCTTTGAGGAGGAGATGCAGATGTCCAGTCTCCAGTCTAGGACCAGCACTCAACAGTCACTTACTCTCAGCACCTGGGCCAGTTATGAGTCTGTGTATTAAGTGCCGTCTACTGCAAAACTGCCTTCTACGTATTCCTGTTTATACCATGGATTAGAGCTGTGCTCAGCCGTGGTCAGACACACTTCTGTCTCGGGTTTTTAATGACTGTATCCATAAAATTTAGCATCTTACATATCTTGACAGTGCTGAACAAACATTGCCAAGTTTGGAGCAATTACTTATTATTATTTAACCATAAAAGTCCTTTGAAGTCCTTTCTATACTTGATTTATCATTCAGGGTGTGATTGAATTGGACTGGATAAATGCCAGGTTCAGGTTGGAGAAAACTATGAAATGTTGGATGAATATTCATGCTTGACACTAAGCACTGTCACACCACAGCTGTATGAATCCAGGAAACTTACTGCATATTTAAAGATCCCTTCTCCCCATTTGTACAACAGAGCTCATATTCTCTACTTTTTCTTGATTTAAAAATTTTAATTTTAAAATTTTATCTCTCTGTCCATGTGTGTGGCTATGAAAATGTGTGCCACATGTGTGCAGGGCTCATGGAGGCCAGAAAATAGTGTCAGATATCGCCTTATATTAGCTATTTTTCTATTGCTGTGGTAGAAACATTGATCAAAGCAACTTACAGAAGGAAAAGTTTATTTGAGCTTATGGTTCCAAAGGAAGAGTCCATTAGAGCGGGAAGGCATGGCGCCCGAGGTGGCCAGAGGAGGAGTGGAAGCTAAGCTCTATATCTTCAAGCAGGTAAGGGAAGCAAGAGACTGACCGGAGATCCGGCAAGGCTTAAGAACTCTCCAAGACCACCGCCAGTGACACGATTCTTCCAGCGTGGCCACACCTTCTAACACCTCCCCAAACAGCACCACCAACTGGGGACAAAATGTCCAATTACTTGGAGCCTAAGGGGAACATTCTCATCCAAACCATCACACCCCTGGAGCTGGAGTTACATGCTATTGTGAGCTCACCAATATGGGTGCTGGGAAATGAATTCGGGTCCCCTTGAAGAGCAGGCAGGGAGCTACTCAACCACTGAGCCATCTCGCCGGCCTCCAACTCTTCCTTTTTCTTAAAATCAATTGCCCAATATACCCACAATAAAGAGCATTTATCATCAGTATTAATCATACCTTGATGAAATATTAATTTATGTAAAATTAAGATCTCCACACTAATATAAAAAGGAATTTTTAACTAGAGATTCTGGGAAGATAGCAGCTAAGGAAACACTAAGAAGCTGTTACACACACACACACACACACACACACACACACACACACACACAGTGCCGGCAGGATCGTACCGCACAGGTAGAAGGACTCTGGGGAGAAGTTGGCCATCAAGAGGAGCTCATCTTGCTGTCTCTTAGCAGAGTAGGAGCCACCCATCCCCAGTGCCTGGACCTTTGGTAGAAAGCTCCGTGGCTGCTTCTGAGGTAGTTTGCACCCACCGTGCAGGAGCCAAGAGGGAAAATGAGCCCTTCAAACAGCAGGAATGTGAACTCTAGTCTAGCTAAGTACTTACTGCCTTTGATCACAGAGATGCCCGAGCAGTGGGACGATGTGGCTGTTGTGCTCCTTTTTGCAACCCACCCCTTGAAGTAAGGTGCAGGGCATTTAAAGGATCCGTTTTTCCCTACCCTACTTTTTACAATAATTTCTCTTCTGGGAGCCAGGCATTAAAAAGTAAAAAAATGAAAAGTAAATGCACATGTGAGAATTTGGAAAATAGCCCTGTGTGTCCAGGGAAAGGCACAGACTCAGAAGAAAGCTAGAAGAACCCAAGGACATTACTCTGATTGATTCTTGGCATAGACACACTAAAAAATGTAGCCACGATAAAAGGCAAGAAACTATAGAATGCTGGGCTGGAGAGATGGCTCAGCATACAGCAATTCTTGCTGTGCAATCATGAAAACCAGTGTTTGGATTCCAACACTGAAGTAACAAGCCAGGTGTCCTGTGATTCCAGCTCTGAGGGAACTGATGCTGTCTTCTGTCCTTTTAGCACACCTGGTCACACGCGTCCACATGCATGTGTGTACATACCATTGCACTCTCTCACACACAAATAAATAAAATAAATATTAAAAAAAGACCCTCTAGAACATTACATTCAACAGCTGTTTCATTTGGCCTTTTGAATGACCACATGCTTAGATTTATTAACAAGTGTCTAGTTTTCAGTAAAAAAAAATTATAAGGCACACAACCTCTGTCAAGGCGTGGTATGTTAAAAGAAAGAAAAATGAAATATCAGGAATGACCCCACAAACCTTTGACAGTGGCTGCACTAGGCAATTATTTCTTTAAAAGGTTTCTTTATTTAACATTAATATGTGTCTACATACATGCACATGTACACCATTTGTATGCCCTGTACTTGTGGGGGCCAAAAGAGTATGTCAGATCCCCTGGAAATGGAGTGATAGGTGTTCCCTTGTGACCTGCCTAATGTGGGTTCTAGGAACTGATTCTAGGTCCTCTGCAAGATCAGTAAGTGCTCCGAACTGCAGCGTCATCTCTCTGGGTTTAGACACAGGTTTTTTTGTTTTTTTTTTTTTTTTTAATTTATTGAGCTTTTTGTACAGTAGTGTGAAATGTACTCTTAATCTAATTAGACCTCCATTCATGCCCCCCAGCTCCCCCACGGGACTGCATGCATTCTGCCATACATGTTAAGCACTCTCTAGTCAAACATTTGTACCCAGATGCAGGTTCATCCACTGGAGTTTAGTCAGCCTATCTAGAGCCTATCTAGAGTAGGAAGCCTACTCCCCTTCTCCCAGCAGCAATGAGTCTCCAACAATTCCCAGGCTAGGCCAGCCGCCATCCATTTCCCGCGCTCTCCTCTGTGCCTTAGACAAAGATTTTTTGTGTGTTTATTTTATAGAGACTCAAATAGGTAAAAGAAGATATATATATTCAACTATATAACTATGTATCATCTATCTTATCTACTTATCTATCATCTATCTATCATCTATCTCTCTACTTATATCTATTTATCAATAGATAGAAAGACGTCAGCTGAAAGACTGTATGGCCAGAAACATAAAAGGAAGTGAAACAAAATCCTGGAACTAGAAAACATAGTAAATGGAATAAACAATTAATTAGATGGATACAATGACAGATTGATCAGACAACAGATGAAACTGGTGAATTACAAATGACTAGAAAGAGGAGGTTACTAAGTCAGAGGAACGGAACGGTAAAGATGGGAGATAAGTCAACAGTGCCTGAAGGACAAAGGGACACCTTCAGCATCTGCAGTGGGAGAGTTCCAAAATAAGGAGATCTCTCTCTCTCTCTCTCTCTCTCTCTCTCTCTCTCTCTCTCTCAAATCCTTGAAGAAATAATGAGTGAAAACTTACAGTCTGATGAAAGTCTTGCATGTGAGAAGCTCATTGAACTCCAGATATGATGAACTCAGACTCAACCCAAGACTTACAGTCAACATTTCAAATGGAGTTAGATCTAACATCACATTTAAAAAGATTTCCACCTAAGACGTAAAAACACAGAGAAAAACTTTATGATATTGGGATTGATTTCTTATAAATGACATCAAACTCACAAGCCAAAAGGGAAAATTAAGCTAACTGAACTCTAAAAGTCTGGACATCCACAGTCCTAACAGAATGATAGGGTAATCAAAAGAATCTGCAGGAGAAAATACCTGCAGGTTGTGTATCTAGTAATCATTTAGTATATTCAGAATACATCAAGAATACCTCAAACCCAACAACAGCAAATACAACCTAATTTAAATACTACTATAGGTGCTAAAAATTTCCTGCCAAAGAAGGTCTAAAACTGGCTAATGGCACATAAAGCCATGCTTACCATGTCTACTCAGGGAGATGCAAATCCTGGCTGCCATGACAAGTCAGTGAGATGGATGATTGGGTAAAGTACTTGCCACCAAGTCTGATGTATGGAGATCCATCCCCAGAGCCCACGTGGTGGAAGGAGAGAACTGACTTCTGTAAGTTGTCCTCTGATCGCCACATGCACCATGGCATGCATGTGACAGATACACACACACACACACACACACACACACACACACACACACACACGACAATAAGTGAACGTAATTTAAAAATGTTTAAACCTCCAATGATGTCCTAGCTCAAGTCCATTAAATGGGAAATAACGGAAAATTAAAGGGGTAATGACATGGAGAATTTGTGATGCTTCTGCAATGCTGTTGGGAATGTAAAATAATATAGATATTGTGGGAAACTGGGGAGTAATTCCTCAAAAAGAAAAATGGGAAATTTGAGTCTCAAAGAGGGATGTGTACAGGCATTTTACAGAAGTATTAGTCATAATAGATAAAATATAGATGCAATCCAAGTGTCCACTCACGGCTGATTAAATAGCTAAATGTTTTACATACACAAAATGAAATGCCCTTAAGCCTTAAAATGAAGGAAATTCTGGCATGTGCTACATGCATAGTATGTGTGGTGGTTTGAATGAACATGTCCTCCATAGGCTCCAAGTATTTGGACATTTTGTCCCCAGTTGGTGGTGCTGTTTGGGGAGGTCTTAGAAGGTGTGGCCATGCTGGAGGAAGCACATCACCGGGCATCGGCTTAGAGAGTTCTTAAACCTTGCCAGATCTCCAGTCACTCTCTGCTTCCTATGCCTGCTTGAAGATGTGAAAGCTTAGCTTCTGCTCCTGCTCCAGTCACCTCTGCCACCATGCCTCCCCACCAGGGTTCCCAACTATGATGAATTCTTGTACCTTTGGAACTGTAAGTTAAATAAACTCTTCCTTTTATAAGTTCCCTTGATCACGGTGTTTTATCACAGCAACAGAAAAGTAACTAAGATGGTATATAAAATAAACCAGTCACATACACACAAAATACTGCGTGATTCCTCTTACATAAGGTACACAGAGAATTTAAAGCAGTTCACATCATAGAGAAATAAAGTACAATGATGTTTACTAGAGTCTGGATAAAGTATTGGGGAGGGAGTTGTTATGTAATAAATATAGAATTTCAGTTCTATAGTACAAAGACTTATGAAGACAGCTGTTGGAGATATATACATATATATATATATATATATACATATATATATTATTACTCTAAAGTTTTTGTATTATTTATTCTTGAACAGAATAAATATAAAATTTGAAAAACAAAATGTCACCACTTTACACTTTCACACTGGCAACTTTGGACTTCCCAACTCTCTTTTCTGAAGTAGTTTTCTCTGTAAGAATAGATGTCAATGGATGGATCATTTTTCAAAGGATCCCAAGATTAACAGAAACAATAAAAAAGCAGAAGGGAAGAAGGTCTCCATTCCATTCAATAAAAAGGACAAATTAAAGGGAATAATAATAGATTAACAATTAAAACTTTCTAGAGAAGATAGGATGCTATATGCAACCATGGGCTGGACCCCTTTGAGAACTGTTCAAGAGCTCTTGCTGACTGTGGCAGGGTTGACCAAGGAACAAATGTGGCTGAGAATAATTGCTCTCTTCGTTCAGTACCTTTGACTGGTAATGGAACTTGGAGAACTTTGAAGGCACAGACTTTTTTAAGGGGGGGGGGGAACTGTGGCTAAAGTATCTGTGATACTTGTGATGAATGAACATCAGAAGACTGAATAGGTCCTACAGCACAGAGAGCATGTCTAGGATCTGGTGTGTTGGGGAAATCAGAGCCCTGACTTGCAATGTCTGTCAGCCTCCATGGCTCCTGGGACCTGATTTCATGGTCCATGTACAAGCAGCATAGAGAAAAGACAAGTGTGGTTGGCCCCTGTAAGGTACATGTTGCCTCTTAGTGGGCTGACCCAAGAAACAAGAGGAGTCCAAAGCATAAACTGTCCTTCAGGTGGTGGGTCAAGTCCTCTGGACAAGAAACGGGTTTAGAATATCCTTCACCATCAGTTATCTTTATTTTCATATTGACTATTGACTTATGGCTCCATCATATTTGCAAGAAGAATCAGCACCTGTTTCCAAATCAGCATAGACCTGCATTCTAGTCACCTGCATGTTCTGCCACTTGCCAAGTGTGAGCAAACTCACTCACTTCGACTCACAAAGGGGGTACGGCGGGTGTCACTTCTGCAGACATATTATCCCCAAAGCCTTATAAACTTCTCTGCTCCCATTTGCATCTGATCCAAACTTTACTGTCCTTCGTCTCTTTCTTCTTGCAGTTAGGAATCCATGCCTTATCTGTTTCCCAAACATATGTCCACTATAATTTTTTAAAAATATTTTATCATTTTTATTTTATGTGTATGCATGTTACGCCTGCATGTAGGTAAGTGCACCCGTGTCGTGCAATGCCCGCAGAGGACAGAAGAGGCTGTCGGATCCCCGGGAACTGGAGTTACAGACAGTTGTTAGCTGCCACGTGGGTGCTGGGATTCGAACCCGGGTCTTCTATAAGAACAGTCAGTGTTCCTAACCGCTGAGCCATCTCTCCAGCCCTGTCCACTATAATTTCATCCTTTATGTTTTGGTTCTTTGTGACTCATTACACATCTGTAACTGGTTATACAATTTTCTTATAGAATTAATGATTTATTTCTAGAATCCATTTTTTTAAAGCTCTCCGGAGGGGGTCCCCTGTTCCTGCAGATACTGCAATACCAGGTCAATGTGTGGAGTGAACCGAGCAAGCCCCTATTCCATCTCCTAGTTCCAAAAATCCATTTACTGTGTTGTCCTCGGACAGAGGATATATCAGATATTAAACTGATAAGAACAGATACTACACTTGATCTTAGCCAAAAGGCCGAGAAGCAATAGAATCCATTTTTTAATAGTTTTAATTAATATATATTTCTTGTTGGGATGATTTTCACAAACAGCAGTTTTCATTGATCATAAAGTTAACACAGGTTCTTTATAAAGTAGTTGAATTTAATTACAAATGTAAAGAAAAAAGCACACGAAAACCCATAGTATTTATCTTCTATGTCATTGATTTATGTTTTTTATGTCTATGAGTGTATTGATTGCATGTAAGCACACCATGTTGTGCAATGCCCAAAGAGACCAGAAGAGGGCATCAGACCTCTGGAACTGGAGTTTTGGACTGTCAGCCACCATGTCGGCACTGGGAACTGAACCCAGGTCCTCAGCAAGAGGAGCCAGTGCTCTTAACTGCTGAGCCCTCTCTCCGGCCCAACAGTATTTTCATACAGTCAATTATATAGTTTATATACATTATGGAGTTTACGGTTTCCATAACAAATATTTTCTGTTTCTTCATATTGCACAATTTTGTTAACATGTGTCCACATCTTCCCCATGTCATTAAAGTGCTGAAAACCATAATTATAATTAAAGGCCATTCTCCGATATGGCAGTTTCAAATTTATTTCAATTTTACAAATTTTTGGATCCTTAAGCTAGTTGCCAAGGTTGTATAATTATAAATAAAATAGCACTTGGCATCATTGTCCATTAATTTTCATGCATATAAACCACCTTGCTTTGGAGAGAGCCCTAGATATGCAATTGTTGGATAAAGGGTAAGATGACGGCAAAGAATTTGGGGACACACTGTGCCATCACGTCCACAAGAACTGTTTGAGAGGTCTGGTTCCACTTCACCACCACTGGCCCTGAACAATTCTTTCCAACAGAAAATACTTGTGTTTGCATTATTTCTGACAGCATTTCATTAGTATTTGCATTTATTTTTCTTTAAGCCTGTGTGTGTGTGTGTGTGTGTGTGTGTGTGTGTGTGTGTGTGTGTTTCTCTTGGTATCCCTTAGCCATCTCTCATTGGTGTACAGTGTCTGACCTGACCTAAAGACTCTGATGTGTGGTAGTTTGAATGAGAATGTCCCCCAGTGTCTCAAGTATTTGAGTACTTTGTCCAAGTTAGTGGCCTGTTTGGGAGGTCATGGAATCCTTAGGATGTGTGGCCTTGCTGGAGGAAGTGCGTCTCTGGGGCAGGTTTTGAGAGTCTACGGCCCACCCACCTGCACTTTGCTGGATCTGCTTCCTGCTTTGCTTGATCTGCTTCCTGCTTGGCACTGAAGATGATAGCTCTCAGATTCCTGCTTCAGCTGCCTGCCACACACGTGCTGGCCACTCGCTGCCATGCCTCTCCACTATGATGGACTCAACCCTCTGGATCTGTAGGCCAAAATTAATTCTTCCTTCTGTAAGTTGCTGGGCGGGATGACTTCAGTTGTCAACTTGGCACACCTGCGTTGAGGGATCGTCAATTGGGGAATTGCCTCCATTGAACTGGCCTGTGGCCAAGTCTGAGAGGCATCTTCTTGATGGTTGAGTGATATGGGAGGGCCCAGCCCACTGTGGGTGGTGCCACCCCTGGGCAGGTGGGCCTGTGTTACATAAGAAAGCAGGCTGAACATGGGCCAGGGGAGCAAGCCAGTAAGCAGCGTTCCTCCATGGCCTGTGCTCCAGCTCCTGCCTCCAGGTTCCTGCCTTGAGTTCCTATCTTGAGCTATGAACTGTGACCTGGGAGATATAAGCTGAATAAATCCTTTCCTCCCCAAGTTGGTAGTGGTCAGAGTGTTTTGCCACAGCAATAGAAAAGTAACTGACACAACATGCTTTAGAGATAGCTGAGATAAATCCTTTATTTGAGCCTTTAGAAACAATTTGTAAATGGAGCATCAGCCATTACCATAAAAGGGAAAACTGAGCTAAGCTGGGAATATACGGAAATGCTGTTTACAAGTCGTAATTATTACAAGGAAGAGAAATACTATCCCCCATGGCAGCCAGGACCCCATGAGAAAGGCACACTTCACTGCTGTGGGCGGAAACTGAAATCTTTTCTTTTCCAAGGACGTAGTTGGATTTCAAAGTAAAGACTAGTTCCAGAAAGTCCCCAGTGAGCTCTCTGTTGCTGTCCGGCAATATTACAGAAGAATCCTCACTAACAGTTGCTATGAGCTTCAGATACGATTTTCTAGTTCTCTCTTGGCCTCCAAACATGTTATTCGGCAGGTCAGCTCTAGCTTCACCTGGGATCTTGTTGCCAATGTCTTTGAATTCATCAGGCTTGAATTTAATTACTTTATGTAAACTAGAAAATGTCCCCAGTAGGCTTGGAGGAACAACTTCTGTATGTGGCCGCAAACTTGTGTTTTGTTTAAAATATTAGCATTTTGACAAATCCACGCTAACTTTAAACTTGTTTTTGATCTTTAGAAATTCATTTTCATTCTTGGTCTGAATTTACTTTCTTTTTTAGACAGGGTGTCACAATGTAGCTGCGGCTGTCCTAGCACTTAGTATGTAGACCTGGCTAGCCTTGCACTCACGGAGACCACCCTGCCTCAGCCTCCTGAATGTGGTGATTAAAGGTATAACCTACCATGCCCAGTACTGAATTTACTCTTTAATGAAGATAAATAGATGCTTATACAGTTTTTCACTGAATCCTACCCTGCGTCCATATCATCTCTCAGTGTTCTCTCTGTCCCCATCTTAAGATGGACTAATTGGTGGGCAAAGCCCCATGTTCTTGGGCTATCTCACCCAAAACAAACTCCAATGTAAAGAGTGTTCACAGACAAAGGCTCCCAATGTCAAGATCATCAGACAGGAGCAAAGATGGCCAGAGAAATGCTCTGGGATTTCACACCTAGACTCATCATGACATTTAAGCAGTTGTACTGTTGGACACAACTGTCATCCTCATAGTCGGGTCCTTTGTCATGCAAGTTTGTGGCCCGTCTCCTGTCGGCCATGCTGTATTTCCACCCCTGCTGTAGTTTGGACTTGACTCTGTCACCAGCTCACTAGAACTAGGTGGGCCAGCTTTATTGGGTTAGCCTAGCTTGGGGGGTTCCCTGATGTCACTATGAGAATAACTTACCCTGGCAAACTAGCCACTTCAAAGATAACAAGAGAGGCGTGTAGCTCAGAAATGCCCCACTTGGCGCGAACCTGCCAAGAGCCAGGCTGCAGCCAGGCTTCCCAGCTGAGCCATGCCCAGGTTGCTGGCATTGCCAGAGGAGGAGCCCCTGCCCTGTAAGAAGGGCCGCTAGTGACTGCTGTTCTTCCCCAGCCAGCTCTGGAGTGGGTTTAGAAACAGCAGCAGCAGATACATGCCATGTGATGTTCAGCAGCTCATACCCGCCACTTGATAAAGCTCCTTGGTTGGGAAGCAAGCTCATCAGTGCCCCTCACTTACGAGAAGGGATGTGCAGTATTTTCCACTTCTTTCCAGCTCCAGAGATGTGCCTTTTGCTGGCAACTTGGCTTTTAAGGAAACATTTCTCACCACAAATACATTTTTATTTTCCCTCGACACACTCTCCCAGCTTTCTTCAAAGCTCCACCCGAACCCTTCACTGTTTTCAGTGCCCACAGCGCTGCAAAGAGCTTGAGCAAAGAGTGGAGATGGATCAGTTCAGAAGTAAGGCAACCCTTCCATCTCCTGTTCATCCCGCAGGGGTGACCTACACCTTGGAGCACTCTGCAGCCAGCCAGGCTCGCTTACACTGTGGGATTATTCTGATTCAGTCCAAGGCTCACGAAAAATAAAATCTACAATCAAAGAAAATGCATGTGTACACCTGTCACAGGCAAGGCCTTCACACCACACCACTGTATTCACACTATCTCTGATTCCTTGCAGTACTAAAAGGTGACTATGCTTTGTTTATAATTTAAAAGTAATAATAAAAATCCACAGCCGAGTTATTCCAAGGTTTGTATTGTGGCTCAGTTTTACCAGAATCCACAAATAACATGTGGATCGGTATTTCAAAAACAGCCATGAAAATCAAAGAAAAATATCATGATAAAAATACTGTTTTAGTGAAACAAAATGGCCATTTGGCATGTAGTATGGAGCACTGCTATAAGAGGCCCAGACCCCATTAATACCTCTGTGTCACTGGAGACAAGAGTCTTAGCTTATTACAGCAGGCAGAGCTAAATTCCACCCACAAAACCTAGGTTGGGAGCAGCCATGTGTCCAAGCCTGTAATGACCAACAGAGTCTATTGTGTCAGGGCAGAGGGGCAGAGGTCACTGGGTCTGGGCTGGGATCCAGTCACTGCTGGACTTGGCTGCCTGCATCCCCAGTTCAGGACAAAGCCTAGAGCATCCTTGCCCTTAGATATTTCAGGACCAGAGCTTTCCATAGGTGATACTCCATCAATCACAATCAAGCAAATTACTGAAGTCAAGTTAATTTCTATCTCAATGACCACAACCCCCAAAGGATTCACACGTTTGTATGCCAACTCATGCCAGAAATTTAGCCACATGGAATGATAATGCAGTTACTTCTTCTGGTTTTTAAAACTGTAAGGGGAGAAATAAGGCCTCCAAGATAACTGAGTGCTGTCTTAGTATAAACTGTATGGTCTAAAATCTAATATTTGTCTACTGTATTATAAATGTAATAAAAATGTAATTTAAAACCCCATCATAATCAGCAACTTCACTACACAGAACTTATATGACAGCTATTTCTGGAATTAGGAGCGAAAATTATTTTTCTGGCAATTTTTATATCGGAAAGAAAGACGAGGATGGGAAATTAGTATTTAACTGAACCTCGCGAATGTCATTTGCTTCACATCTGTGACTCCATCTACTAGAGTAGAATGGAATAATTGCAAGAGAACAGGGGTTCTTTCTCGGCACCTGTCCATTCATACTTGAGGGAGACAGACATCTAGAGAGGTTATTTTGAGTTGATATCTGAGCCCTAGATTTAGCAGATGCTGTATTCTACATTTTATATTCAAAGTATTTACAGATCTACCAACGCAATTACGCCAAAAATTGTTATTCCTCTTTGCTGTTCCTCAAACTTATCCCCCAAATTAAATATTCATTTAACCTTTAAAAAATAATAAAACAGACTTAGAAGAATGTGTAACAGACCACACACCAGGCAATGCCTGCAAACTTGATTTGTATTAACTACTTTAATCTTACCAACCCTAGGAGAGAAGTATCATGCATTTCAAAGGAAACAGAGCATCAGAGCTCATAGCTCTGGTGCCAGAAGTGGGGCCTAACCTCATTGTAACTGCTATCAAGCGATTTGTGTCACCATTTATTAAATCTCCCCATGACTCACTCTCTCTCTCTCTCTCTCTCTCTCTCTCTCATTTTTGTTGCTACCTTTAAGCTTCCATATTTTCTTTCCCAATGTTACTTTATGTGGCTGTACATTTGTGTTATTGGTGTTATTTACTAATGCTGTAGATATGTTCACTTATTTATTTTCAAGAGTGAGGTTGCTGAGTATTCTTCTTTTTTTTCCTTTGTCTAGAATATTTAAGATATGTTAAGGACTTTGCATTCCATGTATAAAAGTGCTCCTCCTGGGATGCACAGACTTTACTGCCCTTAACGGTATTCTGATAGAACAACCCACAGGACTATCACTGTCCTAAAAATACTTTCTCTTTATCTTACTTCCAAGAAAACATTGTTGGGAACCATCTAAAGCAGGTGACCAAAAACAATATCCAAATATTAACAAAAACCTGGACTTCCACTATAGCTGACTGATTATTTCCAAATCTGACATGGAAATTATTAAAACATCAGCACTGAGGGCTAGAAAGGTGGATCCAGGGTTAAGAGGATATGGTGCTCTTGCAGAGACATCAGTTCAGTTCCCATCACCCACAATGGGCAGCTCACGACTGCCTCTAACTCCAGCTCCAGAGGATCCGATGCCCTCTTCTGACCTCCATGGGCACTTATGCCCATGAGCACATACCCACACAGAAACACCCACAAATATACACAACTAAAAATAATAGAAAATAAAGCTGTAAACAGGTACCAGCAATGGAAGTCAATCAGGTTTAGATCCACCAGAATGGAGAACATTTGGCACATGACCAGGATGGATTTCCCTAGCATGGACTAGAGAACCTAGGCATTATAGTAAGTATGGTGTCAGGAGTATGTTTCTACTCCTGGGGCTTGAGGGTAGCTCAGTGACTAAGCACACTGTAAGATCAGGCATTGCTTTCGCAGAGGACCAGAGATCAGTTCCCTGGACCCACATCAGGCAGTGCACAACCAAATGTAACTCCAGCTCTGGGGGATCAGATGCCTTCTTCTGGAATCTGCAGGTGCCTGTACCTGGTGCACATGTGCACACACACACACACACACACACACACACACACTCTAAAATAAATCTTTGAAAGAGAGAGATATGCTCCAGAAGACACAGGTAAAAATTGATGGGATTTATTACAAAATAAGACAAGGAAAAGATGGAGACATGTATGAAGTATGGAGTGAGGGAGACACGTATGTATGAAGTATGGAGTGAGGGAGACACGTATGAAGTATGGAGTGAGGGAGACACGCATGAAGTATGGAGTGAGGTAGACACGTATGTATGAAGTATGGAGTGAGGTAGACACGTATGTATGAAGTATGGAGTGAGGGAGACACATATGTATGAAGTATGGAGTGAGGGAGACACGCATGAAGTATGGAGTGAGGAAGACACGCATGAAGTATGGAGTGAGATAGACACGTATGTATGAAGTATGGAGTAAAGTATGGAGTGAGGTAGACACGTACGTATGAAGTATGGAGTGAGGTAGACATGTACGTATGAAGTATGGAGTGAGGTAGACACGTATGAAGTATGGAGTGAGGTAGACACGTACGTATGAAGTATGGAGTGAGGTAGACATGTACGTATGAAGTATGGAGTGAGGTAGACACGTATGAAGTATGGAGTGAGGTAGACACGTACGTATGAAGTATGGAGTGAGGTAGACATGTACGTATGAAGTATGGAGTGAGGTAGACACGTATGAAGTATGGAGTGAGGTAGACACATGTGTATGAAGTACGGAGTGAGGTAGACACGTATGAAGTATGGAGTGAGGGAGACACGCATGAAGTATGGAGTGAGGTAGACACGTATGAAGTATGGAGTGAGGTAGACACGTATGTATGAAGTACGGAGTGAGGTAGACACATGTGTATGAAGTACGGAGTGAGGTAGACACGTATGAAGTATGGAGTGAGGTAGACACGTATGAAGTATGGAGTGAGGTAGACACATACGTATGAAGTATGGAGTGAGGTAGACATGTATGTATGAAGTATGGAGTGAGGTAGACACGTATGAAGTATGGAGTGAGGTAGACATGTATGAAGTATGGAGTGAGGAAGACATGTACGTATGAAGTATGGAGTGAGGCAGACACGTGTATGAAGTATGGAGTGAGGTAGACACATACGTATGAAGTATGGAGTGAGGTAGACACATACGTATGAAGTATGGAGTGAGGTAGACACATA
>NW_008338533.1:5536587-5551476 GCF_000622305.1 Nannospalax galili | reverse complement strand
TGAGGTAGACACATGTGTATGAGGTCTGGAGTGAGGTGGACATATATGTATGAGGTCTGGACTGAGGTAGACACGTATGAAGTCTGGAGTGAGGTAGACACGTATGAAGTATGGAGTGAGGTAGACACGTATGAAGTATGGAGTGAGGTAGACACGTATGAAGTCTTGGACTGAGGTAGACACATGTGTATGAGGTCTTGGAGTGAGGTAGACACATATGAAGTCTTGGAGTGAGGTGGACACATATGAAGTCTTGGAGTGAGGTAGACACATATGAGGTCTTGGACTGAGGTAGACACGTATGAAGTCTTGGAGTGAGGTAGACACATGTGTATGAGGTCTTGGAGTGAGGTGGACATATATGTATGAGGTCTTGGACTGAGGTAGACACATGTGTATGAGGTCTTGGAGTGAGGTGGACATATATGTATGAGGTCTTGGACTGAGGTAGACACGTATGAAGTCTTGGACTGAGGTAGACACATATGAAGTCTTGGAGTGAGGTAGACACGTATGAAGTCTTGGAGTGAGGTAGATATCTCTTTCTTTGGGAGAAAATGACAAGTATGGGAGTCAGAAAAAGGAAATGAATTACCTGATCCTTTTCAGAGAGAGTGATCTGAACGCTTGTGGGGCAGAAGCCCACACTCATCCTGCTTATGTAGAATGGTACTGAATCCTCCTGGTACTGAAGACAGTATATAAAATACTCCAGAAGTTCCTACGTTAATTCACTTTCCCCTAGACTCTGTCTGGAAGCCAACTGAATACAGCAAATGTTAAATAGATCAATAATTAGCTAATTCTTCTGAGTAATGACACCCTTATAGTTCATTTGGAACAAGAGCCCTACATCCTGCATTCCATACCTTATATAAATGACTTAGGATTCCTTGTTGTCCCTGACAATATAAGCCAGACACCTTGAACAAATGCTAAGTTTTGTTATGACTCCCAAACTCATGACATCAAAGGCTATGAATATCTAAGTACCTTCACCAAACATACACAGTGAAAAGTTATTCCGGGTTGAACCTTGGCCCCCAGGTCGAGAAGCATCAAGAGCCCGACCTCTCCAGCAATCACATTTGCCGCAGAAAGAAGCTTTGGCACTTGAGTGACAGCCAGAATGATGAGTGATTTTCATCACTCCTCAGATGGGTGAAAACCACCTCCATCAATAAAACAGCACCTGAGATGCTCAGTTGTCTCCGTTCCGCCAGTGGGAGAGGCCAGTCTCTACCATCGCCAGGCACTTTGCTCCTTCTCCGTGATGACAGGGGACTCACAGTAGACCATGTCTCTTTCTGACACATTAAAGTGAAATCTCTAGCTTGAAACTGAGAGAAATGATCTCCCCCACCCCAGAATGTCCAGGGAACAGAGGATTAAAAGATTTTTTTCAGAGAGGAAACTGAGTCTTTTATGGAATCAACAGGCTCATTCAAGGTTATCAGTGAGCTCGAGGTAGATGAGTTTCTTTCTAACTATGTTACTTTAAAATCAAGACTTTGCTCATTCTAATTATGTTGCATGTACATACCAATTTAATATGGAGCTCATTTTATAACCATTCCTTAGGTTTAAGCTAATCTGTGAATTTGAGCAGGTGTTAACATCTTTAGAATTGTTCTTTGAAAGCAAAAATTCGCATCTTTAAAAATTATTTAATATTATGTGTGTGTATTTATCTACATATGTGCTGGCAATATTCAAGGAGGCCAGAGGAGGGCGTCAAACCACCTGGAACTGGTGTTATAGAACGTCGTTAGCCACCATGTGGTGCTGGGGACTGAAATCTGGTCTTTTCCAAGAGCAGCAAATGCTCTTAAATGCTGAACCATCTCTCTAGCTCTCAGAGATTTATTTTTGTTTATTTAAAATTTTGTTTATGTGTATGCTTCTGTGTGGGATGTGCTTAAGAGTGCTTGTGCCCATGGAGGCCAAGAGTGTCAGTTCCCCTTGGAACTGGAGATGCATATGTTTGAGCTTCCATGTGGGTGCTGGGAACAGGACCTAGGCCCTCTGCAAAAGCAGTGACTGCTCTTAAAATCTGAGCCAGCATCTCATTAGACATTGTAATATACACGACTAGTTTAACTTTTTCTACTTAGAATTGTCTAGAGAATTAAATTAGGAAACCCTTTTAGAAAATAAAAAGTGCTATTTATACCATAAGCATCTGATAAAATGTAATGCCCTACCACTACTCTGAGGGTGACGGAGTGAAATAAAATGCATTAGAATAATGGAAGTGTTTGTTTGGTCATGGCTGGTTTGGTCGGAAGATGATGGGGGGAGATGGAGTGGGAACTTCATCTAACTTGATTTTACCAGGTCACACTACATGCTGGACAGTTAGGCTTACCCACCTGAAAATTCCTTATGGAAGGATGACGACATTTACACCTGGGCACACATGCACGATGTGACAAGAATATCTCTATCTTCACTGCATCTCTTGCTCATACCGCTGACCTTCATCCTCAGGCCACTCTGTGTTCTCTCTTCACTCTCTCCCTTTCTCCCTCTTGCTCTTGCTCTCTCTGCCTCCCTCCTTCTTCCTCGCCCCCCCTTTGACTTTTGGCTCCTTAGTCCAAGGTCATCATAGAAAGAGAATACAGTAGCTCGTCAGTAAATTATATTAGGCTCTCTGGTTAACTTCCTGGTTGTAAATATATGATATCTGAAAAGACCTGAAAGAGGAAACATGACTTTAGTGAACAGTTCAGTTACTCAGAGGTTTTAAGGGCAGAGGTTTTCCCATAGCCAGGACTTCCATTGAATCATGTGATAAACACAAGCTCTCCTGGAATCTCAAACAGCCCCTGACACAGAAGAGACAGAAAAGTCGAGAGACCTTCTGTGAAAATCTCACAGCTCAGAGAAGAGAAATGCCATCTTCTAAGAAGACACTTAGATGTTGCCGCACCTATAACAAAGCCATTTCCAGAGAAGCCTAATTCTGTGTGAACTGTCCACCCAGATCATGAATGTAAGAAATCCCGGACCATACCAGGAGCACTAGCACAGCAAGGGTAATGAAAGAGAGCCAGCCCTTGCAAAGCCGCTCTTCTGCTTTGGGCCTGTGTGGGAAGCTGGGATCTCTCTGGCTGTCTTATTCCTTAGGGAGCTGCCTCTGCATGGGAAGTCAGGATCTCTCCATCCTAGTTCTTACAGCATCAGGCTCCTTCGGGGCCTTTCTGGGTTCAAGAGAAGAACAACCAAGTATACAAATGTCCCAGATAACGAATGCCCATAAAAAGACATAACCCAGTGAGACTGCCTAAAACAACAGTCACGGACAAAGCCAACTGATCCTTCTTGTGAATATGGGACACTTACTTGAATAAGGAAACATCAAAACCTCACAACATCGCAAGGGAAAGTTAAGCCTTTCTGAAAATATCTTGATGGACACCCACTTCCTATGACAAGGCTAAAAATACAACGTGCCAGTAAGTTCTCCCAGAAAGCTGTGGGGTGACTCCCTTCCTTCCCCAATTTGTCAGCCCTCTAGACTGCGGAGCTGAGCCATCAGAGATGCCAGGCTGACAGCAAGGTTCCCTCACACTTGTTTCCCAGTCTTCCAGAACTCTCTCTTTTAGTTCACCACGGGTATTAGGACTGAGCTACTAGGAGGAAATTCTGCCAAGAATAAAACTCTAGAAACCAGCCAGTGAAGAGGGAGAGTATGAATACAGCTTCAAATTCCAGATGCTTGCCAGGAAGCTGTAATGGGCCACTGGGTGTGTAGTCTCTGAAAAGGGAAAGGCCTCTTCGAGCCAACCCTCCTGAGGATCCTTCTTTACTCCCTCCCAGACCTGACTTTCCAAGTGACCTTTTTTTTGAGTATCACTCTTTTTTAAAAATTGTTATTTATTATTTTTTATCTTAATGTGTATGTGTGTATTGCCTGCATGTAGGTAAGTGCACCCGTGTCATGCAATGCCTGTGGAGGTCAGAAGAGGCTGTTGGAGCCTCTGGGACTGGAGTTAGGGACAGTTGTTAGCTGCCATGTGGGTGCTGGGATTCGAACCCGGGTCTTCTGCAAGAACAGCCAGTGTTCTTAATCTCTGAGCCATCTCTCCAGCCTCCCAAGTGACCTTTTTTTTTAAAAAGGTGTATGAGCATATTGCCTGCATGTGTGTAGGTGCACCTGTGTTGGGCAGCGCCGATGAAGGTCAGAAGAGGGTGCTGGATCCCCCAGAACTGGAGTTACTGATGGTTGGTAGCTTCCATGGGATGCTGGGATTCAAATTTGGGCCTTCTGCAAGAACAGCCAGTGTTCTTAACCACTGAGCTGTCTCTCCAACCCCACAAATGACCTTTTAAGGTACTGATACAATTACTTTAACCATTTGGTTGGTGGCTTTTCAAATTTCTAAAGCTGGTATCTAAGTGATTTACATATATTTTCTTAACATAACAGATTTCAGACAAATGAAATCTACCCCACATACATACACAGACAGAGACAGAGAATCAGGAGAGGTTCCACTCAGGAACAAAGTTCAGGATGTTCCAAGTATGTCAGAAATAAGCATGAACAGGGCTTTAATCAAATTAATTCCTTTTATTCTATATATTTGTTCAACACCATGCTTTGGATAGATTCCATCGTAATACTTATTTTTTTAAAAGCTCAAGAAGGATGTAAAAAAGAATCTAGCCAGGCGTGGTGGCACACACCTGTAATCCCAGCACTCGGGAGGCAGAGGCAGGTGGATCTCTGTGAGTTCGAGGCCACCATGGTCTACATAGTGAGGTCCAGGACAGCTGGGGCTACAGGGAGACCCTGTCTCTGCATAATGCAGTGTCAGACTGACTGACTGTGATTTTAACTAAGGACCTGGATGTTTGTGGAATCATTGCATTTTTTGTACATTTATTAAATATCAGTTTATTGACATGTAGTAACTTTTTTATTTTGGTCTTTTGTTAATTGTTTTTTGACAGTCCCAGCCCACCTGGAAGTCAGTGTGAACCAGGGTGGTCTCCATCTTGTAGAGATCCACTCCTCGGGGGCTGGGATTAAAGGTGTGTAATTTTACATTTTTAAGGTTAATTTTTATTTTCGATTGTGTGTATACGCCAGTGTCTGTGTGTAGATATGTGCACAGGAGTGCAGTTGCCCAAGGGACCAGACATAGGATCCCCTGAATCTAGAACCACTGAGCCACCTCTCCAGCCTCCCCCAACCCTTGTAATTTTATGTGTTTATAGGGAACATTTCAAGACATGTGTGACTGTCAATACCAACATATAATAAACAATGACCAAATGTTCTATAACGTAGTAGGACAACTTTGGCTGAAAAAAAATTAACTCATATTTCAAAATAGTAAGTAGACAGGATTTAAGTGCTCCAAACATGAATAAACTGTGCATATCTGAGATGCTCTCCATTTTAGCTTAAAATTGTTTTGATTAAAATCCATATGTTCTTTACCTTGATTACTAAGAGTTTTAGTGACCTCATGAAAGTTCCGACCAAGGCACGTGATCATGGCATTCGCCTGAGAGAGCCCTAAGAGAGAGGTATCTGTGAGGTCAGTGCTATGCACTTCATATGAAGTATAACGTCTGGTTTTCTGATCAGGCAGTGAAGGTTGGAGCTGGGGAGTCTAAAGATTACAGTACTGTGGTGGTTCACGTGACTGGGGACTTGACACAATCTAGAATCATCTCGGAAAGAAGATGGAGAACCCAAGTGTGGTCCCCATGGACATCCCTGTGAAGACCGTCCTGACTGCCTTCACCGATGTGGGAACACCCAGCCTGAAATTGGGCAACACCAGTCTCTAGATTCTGGGCCTGGGCTGCTAAGTGCAGAGAGAGCTAGCCGATCACTAATCATGATGCATCATCTTCTGCACTTGACTGTGGGTGGGTCGGATGGGCTAGCTGCTTCCAGGTTCTGTCATTGGGACTTACAATGATGGCTTATAACCTGGAATTGGAGCTAAAATAACCCCTTTCCGCCCTAACTTGCTCATTGTAGGACGCAGTACCACAGCCACAGAAAGGAAACAAAGGGAACCACCCTAATCATTTCCCTCAAACCCTGTAACTGCAAAGTCCTCAGCTACAGGGGAATTCTTCCAGTCACCCCCGTTCTCTTTTTATAACTTCATTGGGGAATAATTAGTCATCAAGAGTTGTACATATATAAGAATACAACTTAATGATTTGGGATATTTGTACCTTGGTAATAATCACTCAAATCAAGCTTGTTTACAAACTCATCAGCCCCCATGGTCACCACCTATGCCCTTGAATACTTAGGAAACCCCTCACCATTTTTCATCCTTGCAAATCTCTATATAATGAAGCACAACATTGTTAACTGTAGGCACAGTGTGTACAAAGAGCTCCAGAAATGTTTATAACCGGTGGGCTCAGCCTTTCACCACAGCCTCCCAGTGTTCCCTTTCCTAGCCCCGACACTATCTCCACTCTACTAATTCCCTCATAAATGGTATTGGAGTATAATTTAAGGAACTGTGGAAGTAACTCAGTCAGTAAATTCCTGCCTCACAAGCCTGAGGACATGAATTTAGATCCAGTACCCAATTCAAATCAGAGTCTGGAGGTGAGTATCCTAACCCCAGCACTGAAGGCCAAGAGACAGTAAGACCCAAGGAAACTCATTGACCCACTGAGAGACTCTGCCTCAAAAAATAAGGTGGAGAGCAACAGACATTTGTGGTACGCATGCATACACACAGGCACATGTGGGCATGTCCCCATGAAAAGGTACTTGTACTATACACCCCCCCACACACAAATATCAGTGTTATCACATAACACCTTACCTACAATTATATTTTATTTCCTTCCTATTCAGAGTTATCATAACATAACCCAACTCCAATTAAGCAAACACTCGTTAAGAGACTCCCTAACTCTTCACGGCATTTTGTAGGAAAATTTGAAGGTAACTTTTGCTGCAACATGTTCGTGTCCCTCTGAGGCTATCACAGCAGCAGAAATGAAACGAGGGGTGCCTCCTCACTTGGTCTCCGCTCACATAAATTCTCTGTTTCTCTTTCATGGAGGCTACATTGGGCTAGACACTAAGAACAACCTTGACTTTGATAGGAAGGAAAAAAAACCTAGAAGGTTTGTGCATGTTATCTGTCTGTGCTGGGTACAGTTTCTTCAGGATCCTTCTTTTCACATATGACCTCATTTCACCTTCATAAAATGGTAGGGAACAAAAGTCCATAAGGACCAGTTCATATTTCGACACTATGATGCTGATATGGGTCTCTAACCTGGGTCAAAATGGCTAAAGTTGAACCTCCAGAGGGCTATGAGTTAGCACACAATGGCTCATAAAGGATATACTGAGGCCCCAGAAGTAAACAGTGATGTAATCTGTTATATAACCAGTTTTGGCAGAGTGACCCTCTGGTTTGATTCTGTATAAATATGGCCTTGAGGTCAGATACCAGAACCTTCCACCTTCACCAACCTGCATGTGTGTGTTTGCCTGGATGTCTGTGTGCCCACCTCCATGCTGCCTGTGTGCTGGTCTGCAGGTGTGCCTGAGCCTGTCTGTATAAGGTCGTGTGTGCAGAAGTGTGCTGACTGCCTAGAAGCCTTTGTGCTGGTGAATGAAATATGTTTTACCAGTCCACAGCTCCCCTTAACGTCTTTAACTTCCTGGTCTCCCATGACCCTCCACTCTTCCTGGTAATGAGAATGGACCTCACAAGAATGCATGTATGATATGGGTCCTTCATTATTCTAAACAAGAGGCTTCCACATATGCCTAACCTGCCCACATCACAGGCATATTCAGTAGAACAGGGGCTTGCATTAGATCTCAGACTGCTGGTTCTCAGCATTCTTTCTATACAACTTTACACACTGCTCTGGATGCTGTGCAGACAGGGCACTGTGTCCCAAGATCTCCAGCTGTCCCAGGGGAGGAAGCCACTGTGCCCTGTGCTCAGATGCAAGTGAAGGTCCTGACCAGACACGCTTAGTCCAAGGCAGGCAATGAAGGAGTGACGGTAGATTTTCTGGGGATGTCAATGTTTGCTTTGTCCCATTGCAGATTTTAAACATATACGATTCACAGCAAATGGGATATAATGCCTCCAGCAAGAATTATTCAAAAGGCTTTAATCAGAAAATTTGTTCTCATTCCCTGTGCCCTGGAACCACACATCTTTTGGAAGTACATTATCTGGGAATCAATCTATGCTGGGCCATCAGTGAGCAAAACAACTTTCAGATGCCTCCCATTGTGCTAAGACTAGGTTTTGGAACAGCTCTGCTCTCTGGTGCTGACAGAATAATAAGGCCATTTGTACTTTTCTGTTTGATAATTCAGAAAACCAAGTTGCATCTAAGTAATTTTTTAGCATTAAGCTCTTCCATGTCTGTAGACATATGCTAATGAAGGAAATCAACGGATTTTTTTTGTATAAACAAATCTTATCTCTTAAACCAGAAACTAATTCCCAAGCTATGTCTCCAGACATATAAATATATTTTCTAAGCCCATATGGTGAAATAGACCATTGTGCTATTTTAGGAACTATGCTTCTGAAAAGGAAAAAAATAAATAAAAGAAAAAAATACATTTATTTAAGTCTAATAAGAAAACACAGCAAGTGGAACACACGTGACTATCTTATTCTTGACTAAAGCTAGACTTTAATGACAGCAAGGAATTAATTTTTTTTTAATACAGGAGGACAAAGAAATGGAGGACAAAGAATTACGTGGAAATGACGGTGAGCGTGCTTGGAAGGAAGAGAGGAAAGGTAACAGAGGGTGAAGGTCAGGGGTGAGACCCCAGGGCCCCTAAAGGCTCAAGGGTTAGGGGTGTGAGATGCAAACAGACACCTCTCTGTTCTCAGGTTGTGCAGAAGGAAGGAGCCTGAGCAAAGGAAATTGGAAAGGGATTGGAGGCCATGTGTGCTGGTTAGTTTTAACCGTCAGTGGAGGCCATGTGTGCTGGTTAGTTTTAACCCTCAATGTGACACAAGCTATCAACACTTATTAAGAGAGTCTTAATGAGGAATTATCGACATCAGGTGGGCCTGGGGGGTGTGTCTATGGGGGAGTGTCTTGACTGTAAATTGATGCAGGAAAACCCAGTCCACTGCAGGCACCACCATTTTCTAGGAGGGGAAACTTGGATTGTGTAAGAGAGGCCTAAGACTGAAGACAGTCAAGCAAGGACCAACGCGTTCCTTCTCTCTCTGCTCCTGACTGTGGATAAGATGCTTTAAGCTCCTTCCTTGACTTCCTGTGACCTGAAATTGTAAGCCCATTGATAAACTCTTTCTTCCTTAAGTTGGTTTTTATCAGGGTAAATACTGGTTGCAGCAACAGAAATGAATCTAGAACAGACAGTGAAGGGAAAAACTAAAGGAAGGAGCTGGAAGCAAAGGCCTTCCAACTGTAAGCACGCTGCTGCATATTCTCTTCAGCCGCACTGCACTGTGATGTGCAGTGCGATCCCAGTCACACGGCGCCTGGGGGTGCCACACACACTAGCAGAATTCCCTCCGGGGAAAGACAGAGAAATCCCGTTCTGACAGTAACACTGCGGAATCTGCCAATGAGAAGCCTGCTTTGGACTCAGCCACTGAGAAGTGAAGGTCACCTGCCCACAAACTCTGTTAACAAAAATTCAGCACATCATCCTTAAATAAGAATGGACAAAGCTTACACTGTGAACAGCAGTGAGCAAGACACCTGAAGATGAAGTTCAAAGAGGGACAGTGTGAAGGGCAGAAGAGAGATCTCTGAAATAAAGCAACCCCCGATAACTTTGGAGAAGCAGAAGGTAAAACTGCACCCATTTCAAAGGTATAGTGGGCCGGGCATGGGAATCCATGCCTGCAGTTCTAGGGCTTGGGAGACTGAGGCAGAGGATGAGACGCTCAATGCCAATGTGGATTTTATAGGAAGACCCCGTCTCTAAAAACTTAATCCTCCTCCTCTTCCTCCGCCTCCTCCTCATCATCTAAGAAGAGGTATGCAAAATTAAAATTATTATTAAACTAGTCAAATAGTCTCTAGAAGTATTAGAAGGTAAAATTTAGGATATCGTCAAAGGGTAGAAACAGTGAGACAGAAAATCAGAGAGGAGCAGTAACAAAATTAGAAAACTGATGTACATACTTCCACATCTGCATAAAAAGGGATCAAGAAAATGAAAAGATAATCTAAATAGAAAGACATGGGACATATATCCAGGCAGACTGAACCTGTGATGGTTTTATGTGTCAACTTGACAGTACCTAGACCTGGGAACAGAGGATCAGTGAAACTCTTTGAGCAGATGGGCCGGTGAGTGTGTCTGTGGGAAACTCTTGATCAGCTGCTCTGGGAAGACCCAGCCCATTTTGGGTGGCACCACTCCCTAGGCCGGGGGTCCTGGACTGTACATGAGAGGGGGCTGAGTGTAGGAAGCCTGCATTGCTTCTCAGTGCCCTTGACTGTGGATGTGACCAGCTGCTTGAAGTTCCTGCTTACTTTCCCTGCAATGATGGGTTCTAACCGAAAATTGTGAGCTAAAAGAATCCCTTTCTCCCCATGCTGCTTTTTGTCAAGGTCTTATCAGAGCATCAGAAATGAAACCAGGGCAGGGCCCAAGCAAACAAACAAGAAAGGAATGCTCAGAGACGCGGAAGCCACTCTAAAGCTCTCCACGGCCATGCAAAGCCAGAATCAAAACTTTGTTCGGGTGTTTTTTTTGTTGTTGTTTTGTTTTTGAGGCAGGGTCTCCCTGTAGCCCCACATGGCCTGGAACTCACTGTATAGACCAGGCTGGTCTTGAACTCACAGAGATCTGCCTGCCTCTGCCTCTCCAGTGCTCCACATCCAGCTAAAACATTTTTTTCCCTAAATCGGCTTATAATTTCAGCTTCCAGGGCATTATTACAGGAAGTCAAGGCAGGAGCTTAAAGGGTCCTATCCACAGTGAAGAGCGCAACACAGACCCGACTCTTGTCTGTTCTTCCAGCTTTCTGCACCCCACCCCCATTTCTCTGCTCTGTGATAAGGGTGTACCATCACACTACATACAACATGCATGGGGCAGGGGGGACAGCCAGCCATTAAGAGCATTGGCTCCTCTCGCAGAGGACTCAGTTTGGATTATCGGCACTCATATGGCAACTTACAACCATCTGTAACTCCAGTTCCAAGGAATCTGGCACCCTCTTCTGACCTCTGTGGACATTGCACACATGGGTGTCCTTACGCATATGCATGCGAAACACTCATAGACATAAAATAAAAATAAAATCAATATAAAAAAATTAAAAATGAAACATCATGGATGCGGGACCCCAAGTCTTGGGATCTGACAACTCCTATATGTTTGGAAATCTTCAAGGGATTAGCCAGTGGGATGCAGTAAGTAAACAGAAATGAAGGAGGCCTTGTGAGCCACAGATCATGAGTAACAGAGGAAACTGAAGGTGTGAGGATGGAGAAATAAAACACATTTCCTTGGGGATGACAACAGCATGCCATTAACAGGGGTGGAGAAAGTATCTCCTTAATCAAGTGAAAAATTAAAGCAATATGTAACTTGTAGAAAAAACAAAAAGAAATTGCACAATAAAGTAAAAGTCATTACAGCTAATTATTTGGCAATAGGCTCTAAGAAAGCCCCAAATATAGATTTAATTAAATTTCATCATATAATTATCTTTAGAGGGTGAAGGAGTGTGTATATGACATGGTAATTGAGGGATTCGGGATGTACTGCTTAAAATTTTAAACCAATCACAAACAATGCACCTGCTCTTATAGTTTATCAATGAGAGAAGCGTTCTTCTAATATGTAGGACGCTAGAACTGGCATGTTCTGGTCAGAACTGGCAGTGAGAAGCATCAGGGCAGAATGCTGGTTTTGTTTGCTATTTATCCGTCTCATTCTTAAAGCACTATTTGACTTTTCAACCACAGGCTACCCTTGTTTGTTAAATGTTTAAATTAATAAACACCCCAAACCTTTACGGAGACTTCTGACTGCATTTCAGCCAATGATTCTCCATGGATTGAAGAGGACATCTCTGATGACAACAGGCAGAAAACAGTCTCATTTTCCTGACATCTAGAAAATTATTGATTTTCAAGCTCATGTAAAAATAAAATGAAGAAATGGATGAAATCAATCACTAAAGAAAGGTGTTGAGTGCTTAAAATATGGAGCAAAGTTGTTGCATTGTTATTGTGTTTATCAGGAACACTATGGTATGGACACAGGGACAATTACTGGAAATTCTCTGATCATCATGAATGGAACTCCTGGCTTCTTTTAACTTGTCAGTACTGTCCAAATATGGAGAGAACGCTGTGTAAGGAATTTCAACAAAATTGGTTAAGATCAGTAAGACCGTATCAGGAAACACATCAGAGCTGTTCATAGGTTGGAGGTTTACATGAAAAGCTGTCCAGTGCATATTTAATAACAGGAGGAAGAGCTGGAGGACAGACAGCTCTGTGGGAACATGGACACAGCACACAGGCACACAGGAAGCCAAGCTCACAGACAGAGGACAAACCTGGGGGAGGCAAGCAGTAAATTGTGAACAGTGCGTGCCTCCAGGGACACCGTCCTAGGAGAGATAATCAGACTTTATTCAAGACTCTATAATCCTCTGGATTTTAAACATATATGCATCTATGACTTTTTAGCAGTTAAAAAGTAGGTGATACAGATACATTAAATACCCATTTTTTTGATGTTAAAACAAATGGATTTGAAGATGGAGAAGGATGATCACAGTTTTCAAAGTGGGAAATGGGTAATGATCTTTCTTATGTCAAACCAACACACAGTAATTGAGAGTGACGCCATCTGGAACTGTTATATTTTTGAAGTACATGAACTTTCTATAGTGAACTTTAAATACCTTCTTTTTATCTATTGTTTTTATTTTATGTGTATAAGCAATTGTCTGCATGGATGTAACTGCACCCATGTTTGCAATGCTTGTGGAGGTCAGAACAGGGCACGGATCACCTGCAACTGGAGTTATAAACTGTTGTTAGCTGCTCTGTGGCTGCTGGGAATTGATGGAGAACCATCTCTCAGGCCTTTGAATTCCTTCTTAAGTGAAAGGAAATATGGTCTTATAGAAAGTAAGAGGGGAGAAATGCCAATGGGCGCATGAGACGCACTCAGAACGCAGAGCTCTGAGAACAGGCAGGCATCTGGGCTGTTTATTTGTAGACGGCTGCATACCGAGCACATGGGCAATTTTCTCAAAGAAAATTCTTACTGCTGAGGCAGGAGTTGCTGGTCAGCCCTTGGCAGGCTCTGTTGCTCCATGCCTGACGTTTGTCCCTCTGATACATGCTCAGATATTCTTAAGGAATTCCCCCATTACTGAAGTTACATTTTTTCATTGTAAATATTGTAAACTATAGAATGTGAAGTTTCATAATATGAATTTAATTTTAAAAATATTTCCTTAATTTGAATTAGCATTTATTATATCATTATCAACTGCATTTTTTAAAAATGCTTTATTTACTATTTTTATTTCATGTGCATGTGTGTATTGTCTGCATGTATGCAAGTGTACCCGTGTCATGTAATGCTGGCAGAAGAAAGGAAAGAGTGTGAGATCCCATTGAACTCGAGTTACGGATGGTTGTTGGATGCCATGTGGTTGCTGGGATTCTAACTGATCTTAACCAGGTCTTAACCAACCAGCCAGTGCTCTTAACCACTGGACCATCTCTCCAGCCCCTCAACTGTGTTTTAACTCACGAAAAGCCATATATTAGTACATTTTAGTGTATGTGTGTGTCCCTGAATGTGTGTGTGTGCACCACATGCAAAGAGGCAGCTGTGATTTGTCATGTGCATTCTGGGAACGAAACCCAGGTATCTGGAAGAGTAGCAAGTATTTTTTTTTTAAGTTTTACAAAATATTGAGAATTTCATACATGTATATAAGGTGTTTTGATCAAATCCATGCTCACTCCCTCCCCGCCAACATTCCCCCTCTGAAGAGGTAACCATAAAATCTTTTAAGGATTAGATTCAAGTTCCCAAATACTTTTTACATTTTTGGCCTTGGAACAGTATCTTGCTAATAGGCCCAAGGACATTTTGACTTTTAGCCAAGAAACTGGCTACATTGGGGTCTTTCTACCTTAACTGCCTAGCCAATTCCTACTTCTATTCTTATCACACTATCCTCTGAAGGGGTTACCCAAATTGCCAATAGGGAATAGGGACGCTGACTGCTCTGGCTTCTTCCATGCTGAACAGGGACGTGGGGTGAGGCAATTGGAGTACCCCATCAGTGGGTCTATCCGAAAGACTCCCAAATTGCATAACTTTTGTCTCTAAGGGGAGAAGAAAGTCCTTGAATGGTGAATGGGAGATGTAAAGAAGTAAAGGTAAGAGTAATCAACATCACAAGTTCTAGACCAGGAACTAGAAAAAAGCCAGAACAGGGCAGTTTTCAAATGTTCATAAGAGAGTCCATTGGAGTTTCTTGACAAGGGCTTCCAAAAGCATCCCTCTAGTGGGTTCTTCCTCATTTTTCTTTTGTCTTCCAAGGCTGGACTAGTTGGCTGGGAAGAGTGGCTGGATATTCAGGTGAGGGTCCAGTGACCCTGCTTGGCCCTCCATTTTTAATGAATGAGCACAACCATCAACAAGCCCAATTGTGACTATGTTTAGCAATCAGGCTCAGCCAAAGTCGTAATAATGGTAGTTATTTCATGCAGAAGGGACTGTTGTATAGCATCATCATATTGAAAGCACCTGGGATTTAAAAGGATTTGGTGCTAGGAGCCACATATGAGGGAGAACATATGTCGTTTGCTTTTCTGAGTCTGTGTTACTTCACTTAGTATAACAGTTTCTAGATCTATCAATTTACC
>NW_008338533.1:5496408-5536534 GCF_000622305.1 Nannospalax galili | reverse complement strand
TGTACCACACTTTTGTTAACCACTCGTCAGTTGAGGGGCACTTAGGTTGCTTCCATCTCTTAGCTATTGTGAAAAGAGCAGCAACAAACATGGTTGTACAAGTGTCTCTACAATAGGATGAGTCCTTTGGGTATATGCCAAGGAGTGGTATATGTGAGTCATAAGGTAGGTTCATTTTTAGTTTTTAAAGAGTTCTCCACACTGATTTCCATAGAGGCTGCATGAGTTTGCAATCCCACCAGCAGTGAATGAGCGTTCCCCTTTCTCCACATCCTCACCAACATTTGGTATCATTTGTTCTCTTGATCCTAGGCAGTCTGATTGGGGTAAGGTGATACCTTAGGGTGGTTTTAATTTGCATTTCCCTAATTACTAATGATGTTGAATACTTTTGAGATGTTTCTTAGCCATCTATATTTCTTCCTTTGAGAACTCTGTTTAGATCTTTAGCCCATCTATTAACTAGGTCATTTGGTTTCTCACTTCTTTGTTTTTTGAGTTCTTTATATATTCTGGATGTTAAATCTCTGTCAGATGTGTCACTGGTGAAGATTTTTTCCCATTCTGTGGGTTTTCCTTTCATTTTTTTTGATTGTTTCTTTTGCTGTACAGAAGCTTTTTAGTTTAATGAGGACCCACTTATTGATTGCTGACCTTAATTCCTGAGCAAATTCTGTCTGAGTTAGAAAATCCTTTCCTACATCTATATCTGTAAGTTACTGCCAATATTTTCTTCTATAATTTTCAGGGTTTCCAGTTTCACATTGAGTCTTTGATCCATTTGGAGTTGACTTTCATGAAAGATGAAAGATAAGGATCTAGTTTCATTCTTCTACAGGTGGAGATCCAGTTTTGCCAGCACCATTTGTTGAAGATGCTGTCTTTCCTCCACTGTGTGTTCTTGGCACCTTTGTCAAATATCAGGTGGCTGAAATTAAATGTACTCATGTTTGGATCGTCAATGATGTTCCATTGATGGATGTGTCTGTTTCTGTGCCAGTACCATGCTGTTTTTATGACTATGGCTCTGTAGTATACTTTGAGATCTGGTATAGTTGCTCTTTGTGCTCAGGGTTGCTTTGGCTATCTGGGGTCTTTTGTGCCTCCATATGAATTTAAGGATGCATTTTTCTAATTCTGTAACGTATGTCACAGGGATTTTGATTGGGATTGCATTGAATTTATATATTGCTTTTGGAAGGATGATCATTTTCACGATATTAATTCTTCCAATCCATGAACATGGGAGGTCCTTCCATCTCCTGGTGTCTTCCTCAATCTCTTTCTTTAACAATTTAAAATTTTCATTGTAGAGATCTTTGGTGTCTTTTGTCAGATTTATTCCAAGATATTTTAATTTTTTTGCAACAATTGTGAATGGGAGCATTTCCCTGAATTCTTTCTCCGATTGCTTGTTATTGGTATATAGAAAGGCTACTGATTTTTGTAGACTGATTTTACAACCTGCCGCTATACTGAAAGTGTTGATCAGTTCTAGGAGTTTTCTGGTAGACTTTTTGGCATCTCTTAGATATAATATCATCTGCAAAAAGGGATAATTTGATATCTTCTTTTCCAATTATTACTCCTTTAAATTCCTGCTTTTGTCTTATTGCTTTTGCAAGAGTTTCAAGCACTGTGTTTAAGAGAAGTGGGAATAGTGGACAGCCTTGTCTGGTTCCTGATTTCAATGGGAATGCTTCCAGTTTTGGGAATGCTTCCAGTTTTTCTCCATTTAGAATGATGTTGGCATGGGTTTGTCGTATATAGCTTTAATTATGTTGAGGTGTGTTCTCTCTGGTCCAGTTCCCTCTAGGACTCTGAACATAAATGCATGCTGAATTTTGTCAAAAGCCTTTTCTGCAACTATTGAGATGACAATGTGGTTTTTGTCTTTGAGCCCATTTATGTGATTAATGACGTTTATTGACTTGCATATATTGAACCATCCTGCCTCTCTGGGATAAAGCCTACTTGATCATTTTGAATGATCTTTTTGATGTGTGTCTGTTTGCAGTTTGCAAGTACTTTGTTGAGAATTTTTCATCTGTGTTCATTAAGGATATGGGTCTATAGTTTTCTTTTTTGGTTGTGTCTTTACCCGGTTTGGGTATAAGAGTGATGCTGGCTTCATAGAAGGAATTTGGGAGTTCTCCCTCTGTTTCTATCATTTTGAATGATTTAAGTAGTATTGGTTGGAGGTCTTCTTTAAATGTCTGGTAGAATTCTGCTGTAAATCCGTCTGGGCCTGGGCTTTTTTTTAGTTGGGAGGCTTTGTATAACTGTTTCAACTTCCTTATGTGTTATGAGTCTTTAAATTGTTTATCTCTTCTTGGTTTAACTTCGGAGGGTCCCATGATTTCAGATATCCATCCATTTCTTTTAGACTTTCAGATTCAGTAGCATATGGGTTTTTAAAATATTCCCTTATAATGGTTTGGATCTTGAAGGTAAGACTACTGCTGAAGACACCTTGTACTTTTGACACAGAACTTGGAGGAATCAAGCTGAAACTGACCTGGAAGCCTCCTCCCTGAAGACCAGTTCTCAGAAGGTGCTATGTAAGTTGCTTTTCTATGTAAGAAAAGCAATCAACAGTCATAGCTAGCTGTAAAGTCTATGAACCACAACAATGATCTGCCCAGTCAGATATCCCTAATAGTGAAACAGTGGCATTTGACCTCGGGGCTAACCAGCAACAGGCTATGTTCAATCCATGCCTGGTACTGCATACCTAACCAAATACCTGTGACTGGAAAGGTCATAGACCACAGAAAAGAACCCAATACTGCCCTTTCTGTAAGTCAATAACATTTATAACTCTATTCTAAATACTCATCCTTAAACCCACAGATAAGAACAGCTCTAACCCCTCATCAAAGAAACTTCTTTTTGCAACAGATGAAAACAATTACAGACAACCACAATGGGTCAAAGTCCAGAGAATAAGTGACCTTGAGGTTCCCAGTACCAATTGATGCATCCAAAATGAAACCTCCACACTAAAGCTCAGGGATTCTGTGGAAGACAGGGCAGAAAGGTCGTAAGAGGCAGAGGACCAGGACCTGCCGCTAGACAGTGTCCTCCAGATGTGACAGGGAAGCTGTACCCATGAAATCTCCACATATGTTTGCCAGATATGACCAACATAATGACCATACCAGTTGACATGCCAATGTGGCAAGTGGAGGAAATTTCACAAGGTCCCACCACAAGATGAAAAGCTATGGGCAATTCATGGTTGCTGAGAGAGGGATCAGTTTTCTCCAAGAATAAGCCCCTGGTGAGCTACTCAGTCCCAAGTGGTTAGCCCTAAACATGTGTACATTTGAGCAATGTTAAATGGACCTACACACACACACACACACACACACACACACACACACACACACACACAATTAAAGCAGAGGTAGGAAACTGGCAGATACTAGGGGGGATGTGGGAAGAATTGGAGGGCAAGAATGGATGTAAATATAGTATCCATGTATGAAATTCTCAAAAAAATAAAAAGTTAAGCTGGAGAAGATTTCATCTTAATTTCTATTTTTATGCATGTGTATGTGGGGAGGGGAGGGCTGCCTGTGGAAGCCAGAGTGGGCATCAGACCACCTGGAGCTGACAGGCAATTGTGAACCACAGGATGGGGGTGCTGAGGACTGAACTCAGGTCCTCTGGAAGAGCAGGAAGCACTTTACCCACTGAGCCGTCTCCACAGCCTTGGGGCAATGGCTTTATTTCCAACTCACCACATTGTAGTTTTGATGTCATGTAGGTCCATTGTTCATAAAAAGAAAACATTGCTTTAGGTGTTCAGACATAGACACGTAGTGCTGTAAGAGACAGAAAAGGGCCCAATGCACAGTTCTCTCTGAGCAACTCATAGAACAAAAAGGAAATTGCCACAAGAATGCCTTCACCCCAGAGCTGGCCTTGCAGCGAGGGAGTCTGTTAACAGCGTTCAGGAGCGTTCCTTTTCCCAGAGAAGAGATCTGGCTCCTTCAGCTTCCCATCCTGCTCAGTCAACAAAAATCTGGGACTCTGCCAGCGTTTAGAGACTCGAGTCCCCCAGGGATATATTACAAAACATTAGCAGCTCTAATAGTTTTCACTATGTAGTGGTTTCTAACATTATGAAAACAGAAAATTTATGAAGCTTAAGTGTTAACGAATTGCACAGTCTACCTTTGGGACCTGGACTTAATTTTTTTCACATTTTCTTTGGCCTTTTCTGCAAAAATCATTGGATGATGAAAAAGCATGGGCCCCCATTTCTGGATTTTCTTCATCAGCAAATGCAATGAGTGAAGAGCTTTTCTGGGCATTGATCCTCATGTCTATGAAACAAAGTCATAGTGTCCATCCCTCTGATGTCCCTTCCTTATTTCATTATTCAGTGTTAAAGACGTGAAGATCCCATCTGTAGAACACATTGTCTCTCCGTTAAAAGAATGATGTGGGGATTCATAGGACAGAACAACCATGCTCCAGCTTTGAGAGCAAACTTCCATCCAGGGACACCTCTTCCCAGGTGAGCAGGGCCTCAGATACCCAGATCTGGTCTGGTCACTCACATGTCTTTGTATATAAGCAATCCCTTCCTCTCTCCATCCCTTCCTTCCTTCCTTTCCTTTCTCTCTCTCTCTCTCTCTCTCTCTCTCTCTCTCTCTCTCTCTCTCTCTCTCCCTCCCTCCCTCCCTCCCTCCCTCCCCCCTTCCTAGCTGTGCCTAATCTTGGATTGGAAGATAGCCATGCCCACCACCTTGCCTGTCCTTGGTGAATGTGGCTTTCAGGCAATCCTGACACGACTGAGTTGGGTTAGAGACCACCGGGCACACAAAGCCTGATGTTTTTCTCACAGCTGACTCTTTGCAAAAAGAGTCTGTGGATTCCTGGCTTTGTATTTCTTTGAACAGAAGGCTTGTCCCCTGGGATTGGTGGGAAGCTGTAGTTATTCAGAGCAGAAGTGCAGGAGCCAGATGCACACAGACAGATGTAAGGTCACTTCCTGTCCTTCACTCTGCAAAGGTGGAGCCCAATGAGTAAAGTCCCCAATATTGCCATCCTTAAGACTAACAGAAATATCAGCATCCTAAGGCTAACAGAAAAGCTTTCATCTTGAACATTCAACTGTTTTGTTACAAATGTTGTTTTTGACATTTTAAAAAGCCATCGACTGCTTGAATCAGTTACCATATATGAGGTAGTCTTTAAACAGTTCTCAAAGGTGTATTAATCAGGGGACTTTCTGAAAACCTGATGAAAGCTATGGGACTTCTCAGGAAAACTTGCTTATATAATGCAAACAGCATTTTTACTGGTTTATAGTCACTGAACACAGAGATAGATTTCATAAAGACATTTTCACTGAAGTGTATGAAGTATGCTGACCACATTCACCCCACACGCCCTGCACCTCCTCCCTCCTCCTCATCGAGCCCTTACTTTACCCAGACAATCACATTTCTGTTGTCATTATATTTATATAACGTTACCACAAAATGCCACCACGAAGGAAGCTCATAAATATAGAAGACTTGTCCCAGGAGCCACACTTTGCAGACTCTTACTCTCTACGCTTTGGTCATCTCTGTCTTTTTGTGTTCATGGACCTCTGTTACAGAAAGGAGCCTCATTGGTAAGAATCCAGAGATGCACTGGTCTTCTCTCTACCCCTTGTTCTACTATGGTCCAAACGCCTTAGGAGGAGAGGCTCCATTGCAGATGGGTCACCTAGGATTGTCTCCTATATTAAACTTCACCCACCCAGGAGTCAGGGACCATTGTGGAGGAGGGGGCAGAAAGATTGGAAGAGCCAGGGAGAAGGTGCAGGACCATATGGAAACAGAGTCCTACAGGCTCCTGGGACCCCGCTCATATGAACCTATAGCAGTGGTGTCAGCACGCACAGGACCCATGAAAACTCAACCAGCAAAACCCAGCACAGAACTGCGGAAATGAACAGCAAGCCCCGGTCTTAGCCAAAGAACTATTGGCAGCTGATTACTGCTGGGTGAGGAAGAGCTGATCTTAAAGGGAGGGACTCTAGACAGGCTGACTAGACCTCAGTGGATGAACTTGCACTGAGGGACATCTGGGGACACTAACTTGACTTGATAGGCCTTCACACAAATGACAGAATGCATGAAATCCAGTGGGGGGTGGGCGCTGGGAGCGTGCAAATGGGGAAGTGGGTATAAAAATGGTTAAGATATTCTGTGTGAAATACACATAAATTCAATTTATAAAGAAAGGAAAATTTTGTATATATTAAAAAGTCCAAAAAAAAGAAAATCTAAAAGCATAAATGTATTATTCCTCATAGTCCCAGAGGTTGAAAGTCTGAGGCCCAGGGGAGGACAGATGGAGATCTGGTTATGAGATGAAAGGAGTTAGTGAGCTTTGGGTGTTTTTATTTTTGGGGTCTTTTTGAGACAGGATCTCCCTGTAGCTCCAGCTGGCCTGGAACTCACTATGTAGACCAGGCTGACCTGGATCTCTCAGAGATCTGCCTGCCTCTGCCTCCCCAGTGCTGGGATTAAAGGTGTGTGCTACCATGCCTGTCTCTGGGGGTCTCTTTTATAATGACAGTCATGACCCCAAGAGTGGTAGACAGTGATAGAAACAAGACTAAGATGTGATGACATTAAAAGAATCATTAGTTTGTAGCTGATACTTCTCACTCTGCAATCTAATGGAAACAAAAAAGAACTCAGAAATCCTGGATGTGAACTCCAGGTTCACCTCTTACTGCTACGGTATAATTTCATGTACTGTGGTTAACCTCACCCTATGTCCTCCGAAGACTGAAAATATTGTCATGTATGGAGAATGCTATTAAGTTAAGAAATAATGATTAAGTATTGACAAATTACAAGTGATGGTGGTACATTCATGCCTCTGTTTACACTTCAAATTGAAGGCTCCATTTGTTATGCCTACTGTGTTGAGCATTATACAAAGGGCTCATGTATGATCCTTAATTAAACCACAATGAAAGTTAAAAGAAAGAAATGACTTTAATGCTTGAGTTTGGGTTTTCCGGCCCTGGCTGTCCTCAGGTCTCCCTTGAGGTTGGGTTAGCTAACAGCAGAGCCTGCTGCTCTAAGACTGCCCAGCATGAATGGAAAGCCAGCTAAGTTTCTTTCTTTCTTTTCTTTTCTTTTCTTTTCTTTTTCTTACTTCCCCCTTGATAACAACTGTCTCTCTCTCTCTCTCTCTCTCTCTCTCTCTCTCTCTCTTTCTTTCTTTTTGCATAATTATGTCCACAGTTGCTTTGGGCCCACTGGGTCTCTAATAACCAAGGATCCTGGAATGTCTACGTGTGCTCATGTTACAACAGTGGCAGGCTCATCTGGGTGACAGATGGTTTTATTAGTGGCCACTGCCAGACGCTTAGTGGAGGGCGGAGCACACGGCCATTAGTGTCTGTTCCACTTTGTTGGAGTGGCAGCTGCGTGCCCAGGAAAGCCAGGTCTGAAAATAATGGCCCGTGAGGGAGACAGTACACCTTTGATGTCATCCAGAGAGAAAATAAGCTGGAACAGGATTTCAGAATCCCTTCTCTTGGGTCCTGAAACAAGAAAGATAAAAGCCACAACAGAACTGTGTCAATTCTACCCATTGGAGGACTATGATGCTTCTACAGAGGGTAGACATGAAGCCTGTGACAGGATATCAGGAGGTGACTAACAGTGAATTCAACCCTGTTACTTTGGCCAACAAATTTAAGAAAGAAAGAAAGGAGGGAGGGAGGGAGGGAGGGAGGGAGGAAGGAAGGAAGGAAGGAAAAAGTTATATTCCATCAAGACATGAAATTTGAAATTTAAAACGCAATACAATTTTATATTTGTACTACCTACCTGGGCATAAACGTAACAATATGTACAGGATCTACACAGGGAAAGCAGAGCATTGCTGAGGGGACAAGGATCTAAACCACAATGGATGCGTGCTCTCCATGGTCAAGGACAATGGGAAGACTCCACACAATCAACACATCGCTTCTCACTAAGCTGAACTAACAGAACCCCACATGGAACCCAATAAATTATTTTGTAGAAATTGACAAAATATGTACAATTCTTATGAATTTATGAAGATTCGCTGGAGGGACAGAAGACCAAGATGTCCACTACAACCCTGGAGATCAAGTTTGAAGGGATGAGGCTAACTCAAATGTCCTATAAAGCCACAGGGTACAGCCAGTGCAGAGGTCCTGAAAAAATTAGACGCGATTGAAAAAGAATAAAGACCCTAAAACATGTCTACTCACATATGGACAAGGGAACTTTGGTGAGAGAACAAAAGCAGTAAGGAGAGGAGATGGTCTTTAAACAGGGTGGCAAACAACCAGACAGCAGCGGAAGACAGACCGTCTACGCTACACAGATTGCATGGTAGTGGACTCCTGTAAGTTGTGTTCTGGCCTCCACATGTGGCCATGGCATGCACACATAGACAAACACACACATACAAAAATGTAATAAAATGTACTTTTAAATGATAACACAGGAGGAAATCATAGAGTTGGGAGCTGTAGAAAATTATTCTTACTATCATCTTAGAAAATTTGGATGTTGGGCCAGGCACCCTCGTGGACAGCTATAACTCTAACATTTGAGACGTAGAAGCAGGAGGTTATAAAGTGTTTAAAGACAGCCTTGGCTGTGTTGCAAGGTAGCAAATTTCAGGCCAGCCTGGGCTACATGAGGCTGTGTCTCCAAAAATCAAAGGATAAAGAAAACAGAAAGGAAATTAGTTGCTGGGAAGATAAGCCATCTGTAAGGAATGCGAGTTTCCTACACGTGAAGAGGTTAACAGAGCACACAATGGGACCATTCCACAAAGGGGGAAGGACAGAATTCCCAGAGTTGCTAGGAGGCTGTCAGGTTTCCTACATCGTAGCACACACAGGACAATGACACGGAGGAACGTTATCCAGTCTACACCCAGGTAGATTAAAGACGACGCACTGTAATTCCAATATTGTTCAGAGGTTTAGAAATGGAGCTACATGTTTTTTTTTCATTGTATGTGTGTGAATGTATCACTTGCATATATGTAAATGCACTCATGTCATTCAAAGCCTGCAGAGGTCAGGAGAGGGTGTCGGAATTAGAGTTCTGGAAGATTGTTGGCCCCATGTGGGTGCTGGGAATCAAACCCAGGTCCTCTGCAAGAACGGTCAGTGCTTTTAACCATGGAGCCATCTCTCCAACCCTGTTCTAAATATTTAAATACTATTTCTGAATGAGTAGAAAATGGGGAAGGTTTTAAGTTTTAATCAAGATGATGGGATAATTTATGTAATAAATTCAATTTTCAAATGGATTTAATATTATTCTTTTTAAAGAACTTTTCGGTTATGTCTCCCAGTTTATTTTTCTGCTTAAGACCTCTGCAGTAGACTATGGACTCTTAGAAAACAAAGAGAAAAGCACTGTTTATATAACAGACACCTCAAATATCCAATGTAAAACACTTGAGCTGGTACCTTATCTTGCAGAAAAGGAATTTCCAAAATGGACCCTTTTGATTTATAAAACACAGAACATAAAACATGAACTGTGTGACCAAGAATGACAGGCAGGGATGCTCAGCAGGCCAGTGGAAACAGGAACATACCACATAGGAACTGTCTGGGCATCTAAGGTCCTGACTTGCATGAACTGGCGGATCACTTAGTCTCTGAGTTTTCCTTTCCTCGACAATGATGTGAGAATAAAGCGGTTTGTCTTCCTGACTACTGGGAAGGTAAATGACATGATGTGAAGGGCTCTGTAAGTCACCAGGCTAAAGTGAACATGGGCCAGAAGCCAAGTTCAAGGGCTGGGTAATGACTGGGGAAGCAGGGGACAGAGGTAAGCCAGGGACAGTGGGCACTTGGGAAAATCTTCAGTCTCTGGTTGCAGGGAGCCTGGGGCTTTTAGAGGTATCAGATGTATCCTGAAGGTGAGGTGCTGCACGGCACGGCTCAGGCCCTAGCTCCTTGGGGCAGCTGTCCTGACCACTGAGGAAAACTGCTCCCACAGCAGAAGAGCAGTCCTCCACAGAGGGTGGCATGTGTCACAGAGGGGGCAGCAATGCATCACAGGAAGTAGGTGCACCCAAAATGCGTGGTGCAGGCTCTGACTGGAACATTCTCCTGCTTTCTAAGCCATCTGTGTTAATATTGATTTACCAGGGTTTTCATTATTATTTTTTTACGTGTATGAATGTATTGCCCGCACGTAAGTGATTGCACTCGTGTTGTGCAATGCCGCAGAGGTCAGAAGAGGGCTTCAGATTCCCCTGGAACTGGAGTTAAGGACGGTTCGTGGCCGCCATGTGCGTGCTGGGAATTGAACCCAGGTCCTCTGCAAGAGCGGTCGGCCTTCTTAACCACGGAGCCATCTCTCTGGCCCCCCAGGTTTTCACTTTTAAAACTATTTTCTAGAAAATTATCTGTTCACTGGACACTGGGAGGGTTTGTTTTGTTTTTGTTTTTTTTTAAATCTATAGGAGACACAGTCATTTGGATTTAAAATTAGGATACCAAATTAATGCAAAAGATTATGATATCAAAACTAAAAAGGAGGCCTGGAGAGATGGTTCAGTAGTTAAGAGCACTGACTACTCTTGCAGAGGACCTGGGGTTCAATTACCAGCACCACCGTGACAGCTAACAACTGTCCATAACTCCAGTTCCAGGGGATCCAATGCCCTCTTATGACTTCTGAAGCCATTCCGTGATGTGGGTGTACTTACATGCATGCAGGCAATACACAATAAAATATCTTTTCAAAGTGTTTCAATTCTCTGTTTAATATTATAATAAAGAAAAATATAATTTATTTTAAATTTTACATGACAGAAATGAAAGTTTTCTGAGGAAATATGACAAAACGCACAGGAGCCATCCTGTCAGAGTTGAAATGAAATGTAACAGCCACCAAAAAACAGAAGCGTTTTCCTTGGGCGTCGCCACTGTTCAAGCTTCCCAAAATGGAACAGACCTGAGCATGTACTGAGTGTCTCCTGTGAGCCAGGCGTCCCAAGTCTTAGACGGCGAATTCGTGAAAGGAGAGAATGGCTTCCTGGGACCCCAAGGACAGTCACTGCTCTTTGGAACTGCACTTGGCAGGACCACTGTCACTAATGTAGGGTTTCCATATCATGTTTAGACGATGAAAGATTCTTTGCTTACAACATGTAAACTTACCCCAAACTCAAAGTGAAATGGTTCTATGAAGCCGTGAATCTTTTCACTTCAGAATTTGCACTGTTCCAGGGAAAGACGGGACATGTGCGTGTGTTTTACTACAAGGGATCTATTTACATGTGACTACAGGCTAAATTAGCATGTTTGATGTGACTGCTTTAGTAAATGGAATCCCATTTAGTTATGCCATGTGCCTTTTGTCCACAATTATTTCCTTGTATGAATCTTTAGTTTGTTTGCTTGTACAATGGCATGGAACTTCCATCTAGGGCTAAATAAGTCTCTCGGAGTTGGCCAGGATTGGAATGAGCACGGACATGATCAAGGAAGCTACCCATGGAGAGGGTGTTATGCAATCAATCAGATGAAAAAAATAAGTAAATATCATAAGAAAATGCTTCAAGTTCACGGATGCAGATTTGCTATGTACAGGGGATCATGCTAAAGCCTGGAGAGGAGAGTGATGTTTCTTTGCCATTTGTCAAGCCTTGCCTAGGGGCGTCGTCATCCCTGTGAGGAAAGTGCATTTAGACAGCTGGCAGACAGGGATTTCAATCCCCTCCACTCAAGGGTTCATCCTTGGGAAATTATCACCAGTACAGTCTCTCATATTTTTTAAAAAACTGTATTTATTTTAATTTTATGGGTACGTGTGTTAGCCACCATGTGGTGCTGGGAACTGAGCCCAGGTCCTCTGAAGATCAGCCAGTGGTTCTTAACTGCTGAGCCACCTCTGCAGTCCCTGTCTCTCACATCCTTAATCATTCCCCTAAACAGTCTTCATTCATTCCAATGTTCATTTTCGACTAAGTAAAGATGATAAAAGTCAATGTTTATTCATTTTTTCCAAGACAAGCTCCAGGTGGATCTGGTTTCATTCAAGGATACTTTTTTGTATCCTTGTTTGTACCCAGTGTTTCAAGCTGTCTACCTTTTACCACCATTATTAGAAAGAATGAGGTTTGGAAAAATCAAGGTTAAGAAGGAAAAAGAATCATCATCTCCCAAGACTGGGCAAGTTTGGTTTCTATTGTCCTCTGGAGGAGGAGGAAAGACAAGGGCTGGAGAGCGGGCTCAGCAGTTAGGCGCACTGGCTGCTCTTGCAGAGGACATGGGCTCAGTTCCCAGCACCCACGTGGAGGCTCACAACTGCCTGCAACTGTACTTACAGTGGATGTGATGCCCTCCTCTGACCTCTGCAGGCACCAGGCATGCGCATAGTACACATACATGCATGCAAGCAAAATATTCATGCATGTGAAATAAAAACAAAATCTTTTTTTTTTAAGGAAAGGAAAGGAAGAGTAGCTTGTGGGGCCATGTGCCTGGTGAATCGCTATTTGCAAACACATAGGGAAGAGACCAAAGTCCTCCGTCTCTTGCTGCTAGGACCCGTCTCTTCCCTTTGCAAAAGGACATGGAAAGAGCCCCCACTGTGGATGTCACAAGAGCACCCTGTAGACTGAGGGGCATTGGAAAACTGTGCAAATCCAGCCATGCTACATCGAATCAAGGTGGACTCGGGTGAAAGGGAGTTAAGTATGTAATGACTGTGTACATTTATGGTAAATGAACGTATGCAGTAAAGGGAAGGTTGTAAATGTGGGTGCTTAGATATGGAAACAGGTGGTTTTCACTTCATCTAGGAATCTGGCTCTGAGATGAAAACTTCAGTGATTCCTGAGCATAAGGGTGGAAGATCCAGTTCAAAGCAAACAGCCACCTTGTAGCCAGCAGAAAGAACAAACGCCACTTTTGATTAAGACATGTGGCTTCTGGGTATAAGACCGAGACCTGCCTCTCCTGCGAGGGACATGCTACTTTACAAACTGCCCAGCAAAGCAACCTCTGCCCACCCCGTCTCGACCCTGTGGCTTCTCCCTGCGCAGACCCTTCCTTCCTCAGTGGCCCTCACAATCTCGTATCCCCCCTTGTCCTCCCCTGCGTGTCCCGCGCACATGTGGTTTACTTTTCTTGTTGCTTTAACTGAAATGCCCAGAAATGGCCTACTGAAGGAAGGAAGGGATTATTCTGGCTCCGAGTTCAGGGTCCAGTAGTGCAGCCCCTCACGGTGGGGACGTCAAGGTGACAGGACTTTGAGGGAACAGGTCCCATGATGAATGCTGCTCAGCTGGGTTTTCCCTTTTCAGGGCGTCCACAGTGCCACCCACAGAGCGTGTCTTCCACTCAGCTAAACTAATCATGATAACCCCTGCCAGGCATGCCCAGCAGACTGTCACAGGTGGCTCTGACTAGACACATACAGGTGGGTGGGTTGGAAGTGGGCAATTTCTTGGAGCCCAGAGCAAAGACTCTCTAAGAGACACAGTCTCTGGGTTCTCTAGTTCATAGAGTTTCCTCTGTTCTTAGCTATCATACACTATTGTAAAATGGGTATTTTAAAAAAGGAAGGGGATTTTAAAAATAAAATAGGTGGTCAAAAAAAAAAAGTCAGACATGGTGGCACATACTTTAATGTGAGATTAAGACCAGCCTCTTCTATATAGCAAGTTCTAGGTCAACTGGGGCTACAAGGAGACCCTGTCTCAAAACAACAACAGCATCAAATAATAAAATAGAATACAATAAAATAATAAATAAAATAAAATGATTGGTACAAAGCATTTGGTAAGGAGAAATTTGTAGCTGTCTGAAATGCCACCTCCTGTCTCTCTGCTTACCTTCAGTAGACCACAAAGTGGGAACGTGCTCGCTTTCAAAGTATTTTATATACTATAAAAATACCGTATCTGTAAACAGATTATACTTGGATAAACAGATTTGTATAAAGTCTTGTTCACTTTCCCCAGGACATTGATATCATGGTAGTCAATGATAAAGCATGTTCACTCATCTAGTACTCCAAAAATGCCTTCCTCCTTCCTCCTTACTTCCCTCCCTCCCTCCCTCCTTCCCTTCCTTCCCTCCTTTTCAATACTAGGAACCCTTTATCAGGATGCATGTCCATTTACCATACCAAAACACTACCCAGTCGATGGCATTATGTGCCCCTATGATGATTAATGTTGCATGTCCTCTTGATGGACTTGAGAAATGCATAGGAGATAGGTAAGGCACAGCTCTATGGTTTATCCTTCAAAGAGTTTCCAGGGATGATTATATCCAGAGGACGCTGATGCAATGAATGGATTAATTGCTTGGTGGATGCCTAATAAGCTGGCATTATTTAGAGTTGGCAAGTGGTAGGAGGTAGGACCTAGGAGGAAGTAGGTCACTGAGGACAAGTCCTTGGAGCCCCTTCCTGTATTCCACTTGTATGCTTCCTGTGAACTGGAAGTGAACAGCTGCCCTTCTCCAAACACTCTTACTATTATGATGCTCTCCCTAATCAAATATGACCAGACAACCACAAACTGAACAATGAAACCATGAACTCAAATAAATCTTGGCTTTAGTTAAGTGGTTTTGTGAGGCATTCCTTGAGAAAACTAAACAAAAATGAGTCATACACCTGCTCACATTGATTCCTACTTACTAAACACATTGTATGGCCCACCTTATAATATTTTATAATAGTTAAGACCAGAGGCACTCCATGTGCTAGAGAGAGTTTTATGGGCACAGTTAATGTATGCATGAAACCGGACTATTTTTCATAAAGGCATAGAGCAGAAATTGTGTTCGTTTGATTGCAAAATGTCCCCATAGGCACATGAATTTGAACACTTAGTCCCTAGTTGGTGGTGTGTTTGGTAAGGTTATAGAGCCGTTGGGGGCAGGCTTGTGGGAGGATGTACACCATTTGGGATGGGCTGGCAGGGTTTACAGCCCCACTTCCTGCTCTTGCATTATCCTCTTGTGTGTGCAGAGGAAATATGGTCAGACGGCTTCCTGTTGCTGCCTCAGCCATGCCATGCCTCCCTGACATGATGGATTCTTATCCCTATAGAGCCATGAGCCAGAACAAACTCTGCCTTACGTTGGTTTTGATTGTGCCATTTTATTACAGCAGCAAAATTGTAACACAGAAGTTGGTACCAGAAGTTGTGGAGAAAACCCACCATGTTGACTTCTGACGGATATGGAAGACTGGAACTTTGGACCAGAAAAGCCATGAAATGCTGTAAACATAGCTTAATGGGATATTCTAGTAGAAACCTGAGGGATGGTGATTCTGAGAGCAATGCGGAGAGGAGTTTCAGAGGGAACAGGACTCTGTTTTAAACAGCTGGGCTAGAGGCTGTTTGCGTGATATTTTGCCAGTGAATCCAGCTGGGGCTAAAATAAAAAGTAACCGAATAATGACTTTGGTGGAGGAGATTGCAAGACAGCGTAACACTGAGCCTGAGATACGGCTATTACTGATTACTCTGATGCAGGTTTACAATGACAAGGAGCAACAAGTGGGGCAGAAAGCAATGGAAAGTATACAGTTTGGAGAGGTAAAGAGTACCGGGGAATTTAAGATTATGATAAAGTCAGATGGTGAAAAGAGGCAGTAACTGTTAAAGACAGTAAAACCATTCAAGTAGCGCCTCCTGCTCTGCAGTGGAACAATGAAAAGATGTCCTCAGGAGAAGACCACCCCCTCCCCAGTTAATCCTTCAGTTTCTGAAAGACAGGGTAAGGGGCTGCTCCTGGAAATCAACTGCTCTAGCACACAAAGCTGTTGTTACTGTGGTTCAAGGGGGCAAAGGTTCATTCCATGTCAGCCACCAAATCTGGTAGCGTTGTCCACGTGGAACTGGCATGAAGATGCAAGTTTGCTGGGCTGTGGAGTCTTCCCCTGCAGCTCCCAGTGCTGCTGAGGCCAGGCAGCGTGAGGCGGGATCTGAGGCCCTGCTAGGATGCCCTGAATGGGCGCTGTGCGAGGCTGTGAAGGTGAAGTTTGGGATGCAGGGGAGACCTCAAGATTTCAGAGATGGCAGAAACGTGGGCGAAAAGCTGCACATGGGGAGTGGAAATCAATCCAAGGGCTGAGACACAGGCCACCGTGCCCTCCCTGCCTGGGGATGAAGATTCAGGCCCTCATGCTTACCAGGTAAACACTTCACTGATTGGGCCATCTCCTCAGCCCCCAGTTATGCTATTTCTAAGCCTCTAAGGACACTGGGCTGGTTTCCAATGTCATCTTCAGAAGCAGTGGAATTTGAGAAGCGCTTGCTTTTGAGGAAGCTTTGTAGAAAGTTTCTGAGAAGTAACTGCAAGTCTTACAAGAACATCTGACTAAAACTCCAATCCCTTCATGCAACTCCTACAAATAAAGCTCAGATACACTTTCTACAGAACTTTATGAATATCAAGCAAAGCTCGGCCGAGGGTCCACAGCCAGTTCTCTGCTATTTGGGGAAAACTTTGCTTCCTGAATTAGAGAAAATCATGGGAAATATTTTTAGTGACATGGTTATTCACTTACACTAAATTCAAGGCTCGTGTCACTTTCAGAGTATGTGCAAAATGTACAGAAGACAATTATTTCCTGGACATTTGCATCTTTCCAATAATTCAAATCTTACTTATATTATTTCTAATCTTGTATCTGGCCAAATATATTTGAAAACGGAATTTAAAAGTAGCCTAGCTTTTGTTTTTGTTATTGCCTCCTGAATTTTTCTTTTATCCCAAATAAATAAAGAGATGTTAGGGGAAAGGAAAAATGTAATTTGTAAATAAAATATTTTATGCAAGTTCAATAATGATAACCTTTTTCTTTTTGTTGTTGAATATACATTTTTCCTATTTTTTCATGAAGGCATAAATTTTATTCACATACATTTTAAAATAGTTTTAAATCTTTTGTGGTATTCATAGAAGCACAAATGTTTTGTATTGAACACAGTTGCTAACCCCCCTTGTTTACAAGTTTGATTGAACCAAATAAAGTCAAGATCTGGTGTCAGTATTTCCAAGCATACGTTGCAATTAAGGTTGTTCACATCAAAGCAATAGCCAACTAAATATAAGCAGAATTTCCCAGTTGGTCTATCTAGGTAAACCTTGTGCCGTAGGAAAGACCTAGTCCTTTTGTCTATCTTTGAACCGTCCTTCACATGTCCTCTTCTTGCTTAGACTGCAAAGTTTATCAGCTCTCTCCTCTTAAGACCAGTGGGCAGGAGGTGGCAGGTCTCATAAAATGTGGAAGCAAAAATCAGCCCAGTGTCAGATGCTGTTACAGTTTGAGCATGAAATGTTTTTCATCATCTCATGTCCTGGGGGTTAGTCGCCAGCTGGTGAGCTTTTGAGAAGGGTTTGGTTCCTGAGGGGGCTGACCAGTGGATGCATGAATCCCTTGATGGATTCATAATATGTTGGCATTATTGGTGAAGAACAGGTAGTTGGCGCTGTTGGAGGAAGCGAGGTGGTCACGGGGGATGGGGTTTCACTGTCCCTCTCCTTCCTCCCTGCCATGCTGCTGAATTGCTCTGATTCTCTCCCCAGGATGGACTGACACCTCAGAAGCTGTGAACCCAAATCAGCAAATCCTTCCTACAGTGGTGTCTCTCAGACATCTGAGTGACACTGAATCTGATTAGCATAGATTCCTAATGACATCATGGGCTAAGATTCTTGTATCAGCTTTGAATTACTATGTCCAGACATTGTGTTGGGTGAGATAGTAACACTCAGTAAGTTTTCAAGTTTCTGTTTGATCAAAGTAAGACAATAATGTGGACAATATTTAATATTACTGTGCAAGACTAGATCACAATGAGTAATATTCTAAACCTTCTTTCACCTAAAGGTACGATTAGTCCATTTAGAAGCATTTTCTGCAAAACGAAGAAAATCTTTCCTTGAAAAAAATTGGACTAACTCTCCTGAATATACTTATAATATTATATTATTATATTTTTAGAAGGAAAAGGCAGTCCAATGATATTTTCTCATTTTTTATGATATCTTCCTTAAATTATAAAGCCATTAAAAAGGTCCCCTAATTTCCCATTTGTGCTATAAAAATCTGTCACTAGTATAATTTTACTGATGGACACTGGCCTATATCTTAATAATATATGGAATGTTGAAATTAGAGATTGAAATCAATTATTAGGAAAAAAGTTTTGGAAGATTCTTCCATGGGGATTAAACATTTTAATAGGGTCATCTTGACTTTGCTAAGGTACTGATTGGAGAAAACCAGAAAGCAGCTCAGTTTGACTCCAAATACCTCCAAATGCCATCAGAAACTCCTCACAGTGCCCACAATTGGGAGCTGCATTGTGCTGATAAGAAATAGAAAGTAATTTCTTACATATAATATATGAGCTCTTTAAATTGATTTTTAAATCTGTTCTTTCTAAATTGCCTATTCTGTAGCTCATACCGATAGCCTAGTTGCTTAGAAAGCCAGCTGTGGTGGCTGTTGCTGGCCAAGCATCCCATCCTGCATTCCCTGGCTTAGTGGAAAATGTGTTTGTCCACCAACTCTAGGGCTAAAAGTTTCATCAGATGTTGGATTCCACAGGTAAGATAAGGGGTGCTGTCAGTGAAAACTGATTATATTTCTACCTCAGGAAAAAAAAGCTATAAAGAATTTTTCATGTGTCCAGGAAGTTATGCACATCTAATGAAGAATTGTAGAAACAGGGGCTGGATGGAGGGCTCAGAGTTTAGGAGCACTGACAGCTCTTGCAAAGAATCTGGGATCAGTTCCCAGCATCCACGTGACAGCTCATAACTACCTGTAACTCCATTTTCAGGGATCCAATACCCTCTTCTGGCCTCCTATGCACAATCCTGAATACAACATACATATGCACAAAATTAAAAATAAAAACAGAATCTTTTTAATAGTTTTTTTTTTTTGAGCTGAGGACCGAACCCAGTGCTAGACGAGCGCTCTACCACCGAGCAAAATCCCCAACCCCAGGCTGACAGTTAAAAAATTAAAGTTACTATGTGACAAAAACATAAAACATAACGTTACAATGTCAGGTTGTTTCATTATGTTCAAACATACGTTGGACATCATGTTATATGGTTATGTAAAGTTCATATAATTTTTGAAAATGTGGACATGAACGTGCCCCAATGGGCAAAGATAACACAGTAAGACAGTAAGTATACAGTATTGAGATATTTATTGTGATATGACTGGCTTAGGTACATAATCAACAAAATAATTTATATGCACATCATATGTTGGCATAAATGAGCACAATTAGCATTAAACTAAATAAATCTTTAAAATATGACTAGCAAAACAGACTGCTGGATGCAACAAAAACAGAGGAGTAAACATTTCTCCTGTGCTTGAAATGATAAGATTAATTGTGAACTCAACATTAGGAAGCTGTTAAGGAGTTTGTCTTTAACTTAAAAAGACCAGCTCACTTCCGTCTACTCCTGTGTCAGTGTCCCTTCAAATTTCCTGTGTTGAAGCCACATGCTCAATGTGATGGTCTTTCCATGTGAGGCCTTTGGGAGATGAGCAGGTCATGAGGATGAAACCCTCATAAATAGGGTTAGTGCCCTTATAAGAAGATGTCTGAGGGCCAGTGACCCACTGAGGACAGAGAGTGACAAGATCTGCATCCCACCAAAGTATTCTCATCAGACCGCAATTGTGCTACCACCTGACCCCAGACCTCCAGCCATGAGAGATAACTTCTGTTATTCACAAACTACCCTGTCTGTAGTGTTCTGTTACAGTAACCTGAACTGATGAAGTCATATCATCATAAAGACAGCCTAAATCATACCATAAGGAGCAGGTAGAGCCTGTCAGATTAAGTGAAACAAGTGAGACTGAGTTTCATGGTCTAGCTCTGATGTGGAATGTAGAAAATTCTGGAAATTAGAAGGATGACTCAGGAAGAAGGCGTGGACAGAAGGAAAGGAGGACAGGAGGGAAGGCAATGGGTTCAGTAGGATCACAATATTCCATCTCTCTGTGAAAGGAGCAAGCATTTTTCAGTTAACGTTAAGAGGCCAGCATAACCTTGATACTAAAAAAGACAAAAACAAAATATGCCACTGGTCAATGTACTGTATGAACATTGATGCAAAAATGTTAGTAAATCAAATCCATAAATGTGTAAAATGAAAATTGTAATTAAGTGCGATTTACTCCAGGAATGCAAGATTAGTACAATATTTTAAAATCAACCAATGAAAATCTTTATAATGAGGAAAAATCAGCCTCATGATGACAAGAACTATCTAGTATTTATTTTGAAAAAGGGATGAATATGCATCTATTTAGTGGATAGGTGGATATAGATATGAAAATGCATATTAAAATTAATGAGTATGTTCCCCATGAGCGGGAATGGCAAAGGTTAAGAGAACAAAGACTAAAACAAGGTTCTGCTGGTATATTTTGCTTTAAAATTTGATTTTGTGTTCATATGCTTTATATAATTATTAAATAAAATATGCAAAACTCTAGCTATAGATCATACTGGAGACTTACGAAGACAAAAATTGTTTTGAATAAATTTAAAATCTTATTTTTCATTTTAAATGATGTGTGTGTGTGTGTGTGTGTATGTGTCTGAACAGATACGTGCATGTGAATGCAGTGCTCACAGAGGCCAAGGGAAGGGCATAGGACCCCCTAGAGGGGGGTTAAAGGTCACTGTGGACCAACCAATTTTAGTGCTGGGAACTGAACTCTGGTCCCCTGCAAAAGCAGAATATACTCTTCACCCCTGAGCCACCATCTCTCCAGCCCCTACTTTGACTCAATTAAACAGAGGGTATGAGCATGTACACCTGGTGAACATACCCTAAAGGGTAAAATAAATCCTGAGAGTATTTCATATGGTAATAATACATACATGCAAGCTAAATAAGTGATTTTATCATTATCTTTAATAACCAGATCCATATAGTGATAAAAAGACAGAAAACAAATAGAAATGCAAACATCAGGGGCTTTAAGGAAAACGACCTTAAGTCATAAATTTGAACTGAAAATACTTAATTAAACTCCTATTTTGTGTGTAGCGGCAATCCTATTTCTGGGTTTATACTATGAATAGTTCTAAATGAAAGACAAATTTAGTAGTAATGAACATCCTGATCACAAAAATCAGAAATTGTAGTATTTAAATAGCCTTTTCTACGCAGGAAAATCAAGACTCCTCAAGGAAACTGCTGAGTCTCAGGACTGCTGGAGGGACACAGTCCAGAAGAGACCAGAATAGCAGATCCTGTGAGGAAGCTGGGAGCAGCAGGCAAAGCTACAGTCACACCAGGAGGAGAGATCTTCTATTTCCCAAAGCAAGTCGATTTTAGCAACCTCAACAGAACAGTGAATGCAATTCATATAATACATATCATATGTGTTAAGATGTGAGTAGTTATAATAACACAAAGCAAAACAGAACACAGATGTATTTTAGAGCTCATAACGTATAGAAATTCATAAAAGAAAGCCTCTACGGGGCTCCAGCTTTTATTTTACAAACTCTGCTTCATGAATTCAAACAACTGATGAGGTAGAGCAACTTCATGAGACGTATTAACCCCAGCTAATTAATTCTTTCCAGTAGAAATAAAGATGTGCCAATGGATAAGGAAATGGAACACACTGAGTTTCATTCAGTCATAAAGACTATTGAAAGGATGCCACACACAGGAAATGCACCTAACCAGAGCTCATCCGGGTCAATGAGGTAAGTGAGGTTCCGAAAAGGAAGTACCTTTTTTTTCTCTCATATGTAGGATCTAGAAAAAATGATATGAAATTAGAAAGCTGACTCAGAAGGAAGGAGATGGGGAGAGGGAAAGAATAAAGGAAAGTGTGGAGTCAGTAGGATCGAAATCAATCCAGCTTTTTGTGAGAGAAGTTAGCATTTCCGTGTCAACTTTTGCAAACCCCGATGGCGCTCTGCGGTTACTCCAAGGTCAACACACAGCAGGTCGATTGGCAGTGAACCGATGATGAACAGGAGATACTAAAATCCAAAGCCACTGACCACTGTCAACACCACACATACAGGCAAGAGACAATGAGCCACTGTGGGGCTCTGACAGCGTGCCAAGTATTCTTGACAAAAATTCAAACCCGAACCTCATCAAGCTGTTAGGGAAGTTACTGGCATGTAAAAATTATGTGACAGAGGGACAGGTTAAATGCCACCTCAGGGCTGTGACCATTCAGACCCATAATGTAGGAGCTAATACAAGAAAATAATCTGGTTTCTTTGTTAAAAAAAAAAGGAAAGGAACCTTCCTATGCTTTAAAAGAGCTTCGGAAAGACATTGACCTGGGTAAATGCTACATCTGTGTGGGGCTGAGCTGTGGGAATAACAGTGGCAGGACAGCGGGGAAAACTCTGAATGCTACCTACATACCTGTGGGATTAAGAAATGATTTTTTTTCTATTGTGTATGGTCAAAAGAGTGTGCTAATTTTTAAATAGAGTCCTAATCTCTCCAGATACGTTCTGAAATATTTATAAAGGTAAGATGTAACTAGAATTTCCTAGATATGATCCATTAGGGCATGGTGGTACTAAGAAAATGGGTGACTGCCAGTGAAGAGACTTAGGGCCTCCACAGCTCATGTGCTCATCAGTGAGGGGAGATGAATATTTATTTTACAAGTTCACACTTTTAATACATTTATAAAATTAGTTTATCCAAATAGAATAAGGATTGTCAGGTTGAGAAAAATGCTAAAAGGAAAGAGAGAGATTAAGATGACGTTAGAGATGCATTCATGAATCTATGCTATTAATTATGTGAAACAACAACTCTACTTGTTTTTCATATGAGACATAAAAGAAAAGTAAAGCTGCAGGAGACGGGGGCTTTCCCACTGTTAGGACGAGATTTGGATTCACATTAATGAGCTCTGGTTATTAACAAGACATTGCATTTTTCTAGCACTGAAAAGCTATTATTTCAGTTTGTTCTTCAATATAATAAGCATACTATGAAATGTTTTCAAATAATAACAAAAAGTAGCAATAAGGATAATGACAAAATTCAGAAGAAAAGGCCAAAAAAGAGGAAATACACAGAAAGGGGAATAAATTAAAGCATATAAAAGATGATAAAAATGAATTAAGTGTGCCAATAACCACAGTCAGTGCACCTAGACTAAGCTCTAGAATTAAAATAGTACAAAGCTTGTCCATTGAAATTCAGGAACACAACAGCATAGTCACATACTCTTTGCCCGAAACTCAAATCCAAAAAAAAATAACCTAAGAAGTCTGAAAGTAACACATACTAGTTTACGTGGGCTAGACACAGACTAGAGCCATCTCCCTGTTATCTGCGATTTTACTTTCTCTGGTTTCAGCCCTCAGGCAACCATGGGCTGAGTATATTAAATGGGAAATTCTAGAAGAAAAAGGTCTATTTGAAACAAACAAGAAATAATTCTAAGTGATAAATTGTGCACTGTTCTGAACAGTTTGATGACATCTTGCACCATCCTGCTCTGTCCTACCAGAGGACTGAACCTCCCTGTGCCAACAGTTTCCACTATATATATATCATATCAATCATATCATATCATATCATATCATATCGGCTGCAGTGCAGAGCTGTGTTCAAGGCATCCTTATTTTAATAATGGCCACAAAACACAGAAGGACTAAAGATGGCAACATATATGGATACACAGAAGGTGGATGAATGGACAGATGATAAACAGATGAACAGACAGAAGATGATTGGATGGACAGGAAGAAGATGGATGGATGGATGGATGGATGGATGGATGGATGGATGGGTGGATGGATAGATGGATAGGCAGAAGATGGGTGAATGGATGGATGGACAAATAGATGACGGGTAGACAGATAGACTGAAGATGGATGAATGAATTGATAGAAAATTGATGGATGGATGAATGGATGGATGAATTGATAGAAGATTGATGGATGGATGAATGGATGGATGAATTTATAGAAGATTGATGGATGGATGAATGGATGGATGAATTGATAGAAGATTGATGGATGGATGAATGGATGAGGGCTGAATTTCATCGCCAGACACCAGAAATGGAGACAGAGTGAAAGATGATTAGGTACATTAGATGAATTGATAGAAGATTGATGGATGGATGAATGGATGGATGAATGGATATACATACTTTGAAATGACTATATGAGTGAATCAATGAGTGGTCATAGTATGGGTTTCTAGTGATGCTGCATTAAGCATAAAAAGGAAGAGTATGGGATACATGAGAACTTATCCATTAAGCTTTATCTAATGGACAATGTGCTGGGCTTTATGTTATGCTTTCTCTCAAACTGGAGAACGAACATTGTTTTTGGCACATCTGAAGCCTTTCTAGGCATTACAGCTTTTCTTGGTGATGAAGCCATCTCTGCGCATTCAGAGAAGGAGCACCACGCAGCTCACATTCTCTGAGAACAAGGCAACAGAATTAGAAGTCAACAGAGAGAAATGCAAGAAGAAAACAATCATAAAGAGTGAAAACAACACATTTCTGAATAACCCATGAATGACAAGAGAAATCAACGAGTTTTGAAATACTTAAAAATCAAATCATGGGGTTAGTACCTAGAAAGCAGGGACTACGTGTAAGACAGATAAGAGATGAAAAACTTTTTTCTTCACCTAGTCGCTTAGATTTTTTAAATCTAAAGATACATATTTAAGTGTTTTTCTGAGATTGTGTTTTCTGCTATGCCGGGTATTGAATCCAGGACCTTGTACATGCTAAGCAACCACCCCATTACTGAGCTATGGCCCCAGCCCTCAGCTTAAGAATTACAGGAAAAATATAAATCAAAAATTCATAACTAGAATGTAACAAGAATAAATTAATAAGGTTGAAAATAAAGCTTGGTTCTGTGAAATTTACCATAATTTTTAAGCTTTCTGAAAGAAAAACATAGGAATTGTACAAATGATTAGTATTGAGATTGATTCAATTTGTGTTAAAATGGTACTGAATAATTAAGGGTTTTTTTTTATTAAAAGCTTTGGTGACAAAGCAAAACCCCAAGAAAAATATTAATAACAAAACTGAATCAAGTAAATATTATGAAGCTATCATCTCTATCATTTATCTATCTATCATCTTCTATCATCTATTGATTTATCTATCATCTATCGTCTATCTATCTATCTATCTATCTACCTACCTACCTACCTACCTACCTACCTACCCACCCATCCATCCATCTATGGGAACTCCAGAAATAGGCACACATAGTTCTTATGATTTTATGGCATGTATTGTTCCGTGTAGTGTGGAGTCCTGCACTGTCTATTGTTTTCAACTTCAGTATCCAGGCCGTGTGTATGCCACCTGCCCACTGCCCACTTACTGGTCAGTCACACAGTTACACAAGTTCATTCATCTCTAAGGCTTGTAATCAGCAAATCCTTGTTTTGTTTCGTAATCCTACAGCGATCAGCTAATTTGAACTAATTAAAATTATTCAACAGACACATACAAGTTTCTCCGAGGCTTTTTCCCAAAGTTCAAGGAGAGGATAACTGTGATCACCGAAATTGCACGGTTACACAGTGAAATAGTCCTGTGTGATTTTGTGAGGCAAGGGCAGCGGAAGACGGTGAAGGTCCAGGACAGCCTGGCTGAGCTCGCATGAAGTCCGACCACAAGGTCTGAATGACCAAATGCAGCCTGCGTCCTAACAATGTGAACAGCTTTAACAAATTGACTTTATCTCAGCGGTACAAGGCCTATTCAGGAAAAAAAAAAATCACAAATGAGTATCCTAACATTGGAAAATAATTTAATAAATGGTTTTAAAAGGGTTTTATGATTTTAAAACTTCAACACAATCAAAGTTGAAGGAAACGATAGGATGTTTCAAACTGTAAAAGACTAACAGCTGCTCACAGTGTTGAGAATCAGGACTGTAGAGCACTCAGCTGGCCTGAGTCATTTCTGTCACCACCCCCACGATTCAGGAAACATGGCAGTAAGGGCTGGGGGATGGGAAGGAGAATTTGAAAACTACCTTCTGGGCAGGACATAGCCTTGGAAAAGCTGAATTCCTAGTGGCTGCTCTGGGCCTGCACATGCTGGCTGTAACGGCAGTCAGTCAAGGACAGGGTAGGGGCTCCTGGTGCCTTGGCTGAACTAATGGCTGCTGAGGGCTGTCGGGGGAGGGAGCGTTATGATCTGCACTGGTGAGACACCAGGCTGCAGTGGAAAGCTCCATGCTCAGGTAGGAAGCCCTAGTTAAACCCAGTGGGTCACGGGAACAAAATAAAAATAAAACGGTGTGGGATTTGAATGGGGACTTGGTGGGAGGAGTGGTCTGGTGCGGGTGGGGGAGGGATAGAGAAGGCCCAGAAGTATGCTCAGAATGTGTTACATACTTGCCTGAAGTAATCAAGAAATCAATTTAATTTGAAAAGCTAGAATTTAACATATCACACGAAATCTATTCATTTTAAATTCGGAAAATAAGAGCAGATGACCAGCTGAGTGAAAATCTAGCAAGATTTGAATGGACTGTCACAGGAGGAAAAAATGACAGCGTCGTGTAAAGATGTCAAATATTGTTGCCAATCAGGAAAATCTAGGTTAATATCTAAATGGGAATGCCTTGGTATCATTTCTATTAAAAGCTTTGGTGACAAAGCAAAACCCTAAGAAAAACATTAATAACAAAACTGAATCAAGTAAACATAATGAAACTATCATCTGTATCATCCATCTATCTATCTACCTATCTACCTATCTATCATCTATCTCTATCATCTATCCAACCATCATCTATCTATCTATCTATCTATCTATCTATCATCTATCTACCTATCTATCATATCATCTATCTATCTATCATCTATCTATCATCTATCTGCCTATCTACCTACTATTTAAAAGTTCCCTAGGGCTAGAGTGTGGCTCAGAGGTACAGCTCTTACCTAGCAGGAGGGCCTGGGTTCAATTCCCAGTGCCAAAAAAAAATCTAAGCTGGGCTTGGTGCTGTACTCCTGTAATCCCAGTGTTCCTGAGTACACTCCAGGCCAGCCAGAGCTACATAGACTGTCTCAAGTAATCATTTCATTAATTAATTAAAAGCTTACTATACCTGGGTGTTTCTAAGTGGATGGATACCCTCGGGCTTTGCTTGGAGACATGTAATGATGCACCATTTTAAGAAGAACAAATTCCTATAAAATATAATTACATTTGTGGGGGGCTGGAGAGATTGCTCAGCGGTTAGGAACACTGGTTGTTCTTACAGATGACCCAGGTTCGAATCCTAGCACCCACATGGCAGCTAACAACTGTCCACAACTCCAGTTCCAGGGGATCTGACAGCCTCTTCTGTCCTCCATAGGCATTGCATGACACGGGTGCACTTACCTACATGCAGGCAATACACGAATACATATAACATAAAAATAATAAAATATATTAAAAAATATATAATTACATTTGTTAAAAGTTAGGTATGTATCCTACAGCCTGGTGCATATGGGTATATGTTTGTTACACAGGACTTCCCACAAAGGAACATGATAGTGGTATTCTCCACAGACCAACTCTAAGAAACAAGTCAGATGTATCACTACAGGGGCATGGTTGGATTCAATGGGGCACATTTCTAGACTGGAACAGAGCAGGAAGGGGACTGAGCTGTGGCAACAAGTTAGCAGGAAGGAATCCCCAGGAGGACACAGTGTTGATACAGTGGAATCTCAGGGCAGTGCCAGCATCCAGAGCAAACACGCAAACCTCATGACATTATTTAGAGGTTACATGTATGCATGTAAAGCCGTAAATAAAGGAAACAGATCATGAGGCATATAGGACGCAGGTTATGTGGGGAGGGAGCAAGAACAGACGAGCTGCCGTGAGAGTAGCACAAGGACTTCAGTTGTTCTAATTTTCCAGTTTTTAACATTACATTTATTTCATGTTATGTGTTTGGGATACAGCTACACATGTCTGTGTTCTGTTCATGTGTGGGCCAGAGGAAAACTTGCAGGAGTCGGCTCTCTCTCCTGCCCTGTGGGTCCCCAGGACAAGACTGCAGTTGTCAGACTTGGGGACAAGGGTCTCTACCCACTGAGCCATCTCGACAGCTCCCATTGTCCAGTTTTAAGCTGAAAACTGGATCCATGAGTGTTTCTGCCACTATAAATACATGTGTTATATTTGCATGTATTTATCTATTGATTGGTGCTGTGCTACACACAAAACTTCAAAGATTGTAATTAGAGATTTGATAGAAATTTCAGCATACTTCATATAGCTATTTATTCATATTAAAATTTGCATGTTATTCTAATTAGTAACAGAGCATTTGAGGCAAGTCTAGGCTTAAATCAATCAATATAATCAAATATTCAATAAGATAACATTCTGAGACTTGACAGTTTCTGTTTGTATCTTAAACACTGATTTACTGAATCACATTCATTATGTGTACAGTGCACGTGGGTACCTCCCAGCCCCCTACATCACTGAGTCTATATAGAATATAAACACATTTTCCTTTAATTGACTTCTCTTTTCATCAAACATTACGGGCTCTCTCTGGGGATGAAGTCAAGCATTGCTATGTTCAGATGAATTTTCTGGCCCAAGGAGATAATTTTGCACACAAGTCAATAGCAATATCCCTGAAGTGAGCCAGAAAACTCAGCCAGTGAAGCAAAATTCAATAGCAATATTGGAGCAAAAAACTCCTTAACCACAGAGGGTGTGTTTTCCAAAGAACACACTGGCGAAGGCAAGACGGGGTCCAGAATATCTCCATATAGTCAAAGGAGATCATGTCACATGATAAGGTGCCTGGGAGGACCACAAAAACGTTCTGGCTCTGTAACTCCCAAGCAGTCCATGTATCACTTGGTTTATGGAAAGTCAACTTACGTTAACGGTTTGCACAGAGCTGTACATCAAACCTCGGGTGGAGTTCCTGCTTCTTTGGAAAATCAGCCCCTTACTACACTACTTAACGATGCACGAAAAGAAGACACAATTGTGAAGATAAACATGTTCGGGAGAGACCGCATTTCCATGGATGCAGAATTTGGCCTGTCAGCTCCCCAAACAGGGCATGGCCATCTGTGGAAGTCTAAGACTGAAGAGATCACAAGAGGTGCCTAATTAAAACATGACTCCTCTCAGAACCCATTATGTCACAGTACAGTGTGCCACCACGGCCTTCAGACTTGTGACCAAAAGGCGCAGACTTAGCTGTCAAAACTCTTAAATTAGCTTTATCTTCAGAGCACAATGTTTATGCCTTAGAGAATTTTTATTTACAGTCTGTAGGTCAACAGTGACTTGATAAGACCTGTCTGTGCACAGTTCTCCAAGCACAGGAGCGCGGCAGTGTAAGCATTGTTACACTTGGGGCAGGAAGAAAGGTCAGCATCCAGGGTAACAAAACAATGAATGCTCTCCAAGTTCAAAGCTGGCTCTCTTTCTCTGACACACCCTGTGTATATCTATCATCTATCATCATCTATCCTATCTATCATCTCTCTATAATCTATTTATTGTCTATCTATCATCTATCTATCTATCTGTCATCTATCTATCCTATCATGTCTATCTACCTATCTCTCTATAATCTATGATCTATGATCTATCTATCTATCTATCTATCTATCAATCTATCTATCTATCTATCCTATCTATCTATCTATCTATCTATCTATCTATCTATCTGTCATCTATCTATCCTATCATCTATCTACCTATCTCTCTATAATCTATTTATCATCTATCATCTATCTATCTATCTATTATTTATCTATCATCTATCACCTACCATCTATCATTTATCTATCTATCTATCTATCTATCATCTATTATTTATCATCTATCACCTATCATCTATCATTTATCTGTCATCGATCTATTTATCTATCATCTATCAATCTATCTATCATCTATCATCTTTCTATCTATCATCTATCTATCTATCTATCTATCCATCCTATCTATTGTCTCTCTATCTACCTGTCTATCTATAATCTATCATTTATCTATCATCTATCTATCTATCATCATCTATCATCTATCTATCATCTGTCTATCTGTCTATCATCTATCTGTCTATCATCTATCTATCTATCTCTATCTCTGTTTTCATCTCCCTCAATCTTCAATCCAAATACCATGGAATACTTCCCTTTATGTGTCTTTCCCCAGAAATAGATAACAGAATCACTTCAAATCCCTATCATGGAGGAATGCCTGGACTGTGGAAGACCAGCAGTGTCCAGAGCAGTCAGTGGCCCAATTGTGTGCTATGGAGGAACAAATTTTCCTGGTTGAGTGCTCAGGTTTAGAGCTAGTAGCTCAGTCCCTACGCCACCACTATCATTCCTCTGGAGAAATACTGGACTAGACGATATGGAAGCTGATGAAGGTAGACAGATCTCAACAGTGACAAGAGATGGGCCAGGGGTTCAGGAAGCATCCGCTTACAGCTTCATTATTGTCTTTAGAAAGTGCGAGTGACATAGAGAGCATCAGCCACTGACCAGGTAGACAGGACAGCCTGACTGGCATCACTGACAGCGGGACGGTGGAGACACACTGGTTCCACTACTCACAAGCAGGTAGAGTCTTTATAACAAAGGAACATTAAACAACTGCGGAAAGCAAGCCAGTGGCCCTTCTGTAATGAATAACAGGAGGGACTGGAGACTTGATAAGGAATCAGCGAACCAACGAGAGCAAAGTATTAGGACAAGAGTGTGGCCTTCAGAGTCTCTGCTGTGCATGCTGCAGGGCGGGGCTGGGAGGCCACACCCCTGAGCCCAGAGCCCTGCCAGCATTTCTGATTCTATTCCTGTAATGCAGAGATTCTGATAACACTCCTGTCCATCCCAGGACTTAAGAGACCAAGGCAGGAGTGTAAGGAGTATGAAGCCAACCTGGGGACACAGACTAAGATGAAGACCCTGACTCTAAATACACAAATGAATAAAATTTCTAAAAAGCAAACAGAAAGGCTTGTAGCACTATCGTAATTGTGAGCATGTGTCTATGCCCTCAGCTGCCTCCGCCACACACACTCTTAGCTACACGTATCTCCAGATCTGATGGACTTCACGACCAGGCTTGAACTACATGTTACAGCCATCCACAGCACGTGCAGCCTTCATATGGATGCACCTTCAACTCATCTCCTGAACAGCAGCACATAATTCCCCACACATGTATGTGCTCAACGGCATAATTCCCCACACATGTATGTGCTCAACGGCATAATTCCCCACACATGTATGTGCTCAACGGCATAATTTTATGGGTTTCTCAGGATTCTAGTTATCTATTTAATTATCTTTATTTTATGTGTATGAGTGTATTTCCAACATGTATGTAGGTACACCGTGTTGTACAATGCCAACACAGGTAGAAATGGGCATTAGATTTCCTGACACTGGAGTTACAGACAGTTGTTAGCCATGTGGGTGCTGGGAGTCGAACCCAGGTCCTCTGCAAGAGCAGCCAGTGTTCTTGATTGCTGAGCTGTCTCCCCAGCGTCAGGTATCAGGCTTGGCAACAAGCACCTTTATTGCTGAACCATTTCACCCCTTCACCGTCCTTCAAACACCTTTTATTCCAGCAGTTGACAAGGGTTATTGCTGAACCATTTCACCCCTTCACCGTCCTTCAAACACCTTTTATTCCAGCAGTTGACAAGGGAGGAAGCAGGGCCTCTTCCAGCAACAGTGGGCGCCTGGTTTCCCGGGGTTGTTGTCTCGTGACTGCTTCCAGAACTTCTCTTATTCACCTGTCTTTCTTACACAGCCCAGGCCCACCTGCCTAGGGATGGCACCACCCACAGTAGGCTGAGTCATTCTTCATCAATTAGCAATCAAGAAAATGCCCCACGGACAGACCCACAACTCAGTGGTGGCAGTTCTACAACTGAGAATCCCTTTCCCTGGCTGTGCCAAGGAGCAGCCGTGGTTACCCACCACGCATTCCCATAGCAGTGTTCTACCAGCTGCAGGTGTCCCCAGGGAAATCTATAACCCTAAGAGTTGGCACAAGTCACATTTTCAAGGTCTTTTGAGTTTATAATCAGCATATATTTTACAATGTTCCGGTGCAAAAGAATGGGCGTTTGGGTGTGCTGTGGATTTTAAAATGATTTACAGTTACAGTGTTGTTTCTACAGCCTGAATCCCATTGGCATTTATGTCTCCACAGAGGACTTTTTGGTGTGTGGTTCATCATTTGTTGTTCTGTAAATGTTGGGGGACTGCTGTGATGGTTAATCCTCCTGGGATTGGCACATGTCCAGGAGTCCAAGAAGCATACCTCTGCATGTGTCTGTGAGCGCATTCCCAGAGACATCTAGACCAGGAGGCCCCAACAGAATGCTTTATCCCACCAATGGACTTGAAATCTGAACAGATTATTGGGAGGTGGTGAAATTTCCTGTCTGGTTGGAGGACATAGGTCCTTGAGGGCATGTCCTTGGGGCTGTGTGCGCTTGGGATACTACCTGCTGCTTCTGTCCTCTTTCTCCTGTCTGTGGCGAGGTGAGGTAGCACTTCTCTGCACGCAAACTACCAGCATGATGATGCTCTGCTCACCCAGGCCAAGAAACTTGACCAGGGACTGAAGCCTGAAAAATCGTGAGCCCGAAAAAAAATCTTCAGGCTATGCTAGGTATTTTTCACAGCAACAGAAAAGTTACTAATCCAGCTACTTGAGCAAAGCAAGTCACTTTCGTTGGTTGGGATTCGTATGCCGATCTAATCAAAGCCTGGCCCAGGCTGGTGTCTTCGGGAGGCTGAAGGGCAGAGTTGATTTCTTTGCCTTTTCTGATTCTGGGGGTGTCTGCATTCTTTAGCTTTGTTCCTGCCCAGGGTTCATCTTCATATCTCCTTCAACTGGTGATGACCCTCATACCTTCTCATGACAAAGACCCTGACGACCTCCTTGGGCCACCTGGATACTGTAAAATGATACTTCCACCTCCAATACAAGGGATCTGCAGCCATAAAACACAACAAACTCACCATGTCCAAGACCTAGCATTCAGCATGTGGCAGAGGACAGCATCAGTGCGCGCTCTGGCATCTCTGCTCATGAAGCTTACTTTGCAGGAGGAAGACGACAAATATGTAAACAGACCAAACAACAGTGTAAGGACCTGGAGAGATGGCTCAGACGTTAAGAGCATATACTGCTCTTGCAGAGGACCTGAGTTTGGTGGCCGGCACCCAGGCCAGGTGGCTCATACTTGCTGTAAACTCAGCTCAGGCAGGATCTGATGATGCCTCTGGGCTTCATAGGCATCTCCCACATGTGCCTATGTGCACACATAGGCACAATTAGTAGTAATAATAATAAGAGCTGGCTGATCTTCGTGGTACATAACTTTAGTCCCAGCCCTTAGGAGGCAGAGGCAGACAGATCTCTGTGAGATTGGGGTGAGCCTGGTCTACATAGCAAGTTCCAAGGCAGCTGGGGCTACAGGGAGACCCTGTCTCAAGAAAAACAAACAAAATAATAATAATAGCAATAAAATCTTTTTAAAGGCATGATTTCAGGAACTATGCAAAAAGGGCAACCGGAGAGGGAACAGAATAAGGTTTGGGGTAGCTGCTTAATCAGAGCTGGCCAGAGAAAGCATCTGGGACAGAAGTCTGCAGTTGCCATCACAAAAGAGAAGAAAAGCGGTTCTGGGTAGAAAATGCTGAGAGACCCAGTGCTGCTAAGGACTTTGGTGTTTTTGGACCTAAATGGCCAGTTTCATGACTTAGAACTGGCAGAACACAGGTAAATGAGAAGGAATGGGCTCTGACAGAGTCTGTGTGGACACAGCCTCAGAAACTTGAATTTTGTCGCCTTGGAAGAGAAAGCAATGGTTGGAAATTTGAATATTAGGAATGTGGGGGATTTGTTACCCTTGGAGGCTTCTACTTTGGCTGTTGCTGAAGAGTTTGGCTGTGAAGGGTCATGTGCTGGTTGCTAGGCAGGCTGGGAGGAAGGGGTAGGAGGGAAGGGACTCACAGGTAAATTTTTCAGGGTGTAGATGCTAGAAAGTTACTGGAATATATTCTAGAGATTGCTTCACAAAGACTCGAATTTAAGCCTGCAGTTCCTCCAGAAGAAATGCATGTGTGTGTTTGTCTAATAAACACTGTGTTTACTATGTCCACATACAGTTTGGATGCATATTTGGGGATTGCTTCTTAATTTATCTGGTCAAGCAGTTGATTTGGCTAGTGTCTGTTTAGTTGAGCTGTTTGAATTGATCAGATACCTGCTATTTTATCAGCATTGACATCACTATACATCTGTAGCATATCCAACGTCCTAAACATATATTGCACAAGTTGTAAAACTACTTGTGACCTTCCTTGATGCCTTCCTGGTAATCCTGGAAAAGCCTCTACATATGATCTGTTTTGGTGTTTGTTTGATGTTGGCTTGATTTTGTAGCCCAAACTATATTTGCTTGACCAATCTTACCCAGTACTGGCTTTCCTTCTTTTCGTCTTGGAGCTGTCTGTCCACAGTGAGGTTGGACGCTGGCCGGCTTCTTGCTCAGAGTATCTTCATTGCCAAGGCTGTGGGATGTGCCTGTCAAACTTGAAGTAAGTGTTTCATGTCGTGATTTGTGTTCCCTCAGCAAATGTTAGTGTCTGGAAATTTTACTTGCAGTGTACAAAGAAACCTTGTACTCCTGGGGCAAAAAAAACAAAAATAAGCACACCCATGTTTGCCATTGCCTGGGGGTAGACGGCGTCCCTGGAATGAACCAGAAGGAAAACATTTGTACCATTGATCCAAATTATTCATCCAACTTCACCGAAGATTGCTTCCATATAAGTTGGCTTTCAAAACTGTTGAATAAAATATTCTGTTAAAAACTATTTGGATTCAAGAATAAAGAAAGCTAAACAAAGAAGATTCTAGGGCTTCAGAATTTATGTACACAGGGAGACTGACGCCTGGACTTAAGCATGAAGGGAGATGTTTCTCTGGCATTTCTTTTCAAAGCAAATCAAAACTTGAGGTTGTTTTCAGAGGCACCATTCAACTGTATGAAAACATTCTACTTAGAAATTCCTCTTCTTCTCCACCTGGGATGCCCTTTCTCTTCTGATCTATTATTTCCTTCAGAATCTGTCTTCCAAGGCTCTTCCTTTATTAACTTCACTTACAGATAAGAGGAGCAGAATTCATCTTTACCTCACAGAACACCATGATGGAAAAAAAAAAAAAAGGTGCAAAATGGTGTGTCAGGAATACAGTAGATATTCAGAAGCTGCTTCTCTCCTGACGTCTTCCAGTCCATTTCGTGCTCAGTTCCTGATGAATGAAGGCTAGACCTGGTCGAGGGGTGGTCCTGGCACTTTTCCAAGGCTACCTCCATTTTGGTGTCGTTCATTCCAAGTCTCCACTTATCCAAGCTTAGGACCGATTTTATTCTCCCATTTAATCTATGAATGTAGCCATGGGGGTGCGGGTGGCGGGGGAGTTTGCCTCTGAGTCCCACAGCTCACCTTACCCGTGCAGATGTGACCTGCCACAAATAAATGCTTTGAAAATCCCTGTCACTTCGTCCTGACCTAGGACAATATATTACAGCCTATTTAACAGGGCTCCCCACATTCTCATACATCACAAAGCATGTTCCACCATGTGCAGCTGTCTCCCCTCATCAGAAAGCACTTCCAAAACTTGTGAACGTACCTGCTCTATGCAGTGCTCAGAGCTGCCCAGTGTGTTTGACAGTCTGCAGTGCCTGCCCTCACCTTCCCGGATCAGCTCAAGACATAACAGGCTGGATGGTGAGGTGCTGTGGTCCTCGGCACCGGGCAGTGAGGTGGAAGTTGTCTTTGTTTTACAAGTAAGATCGTTTGTGATTGGTGTGAATTTGCACCAGAGCACATCTGGATGCCTCTCAACGGGATGGCTGCCTGATTCCACGAGCTCTCCTCTTGTTCAGATCTTCCACTTAATACCAGGAAACACTCACATACCAGAATTTCAGTCACAGCCTTGAATCCTCCAAGGACATGTTCGTGGTCAACGTCTTGTGAGAATATCTGAATATCACACGGAAAATTCATCCCATTCCCTCAGGTTTGCTCTTCGCAGCTCCACGGCGTCTTTGGGGACGTGCAGCCTGCTCCCATCCTGCCCATGCCACTGCTGTACCTGCAGATGCTTATCCATCTAAACATCCAGATGTTTATCCATGTCTGAAGCATCTACTTTACCAGACAGCGTGCTGCCTTGGGTACTCGAGGGAGACAGGCAGGAACGCATATATTAAGCATCCTTTTCTCTCTCTCTCTCTCTCTCTCTCTCTCTCTGTGTGTGTGTGTGTGTGTGTGTGTGTGTGTCGGAAATCACACTTGCTAGGCAAGCATTCTACCCCTGAGCTCCAACACCATATCACTGAGCTACCCTGTCATCGGCTTCTTAGAGAAGAACTAGCAGGTTGAAAGACGCCCCCACACCTGTACCCACATCATAGTCTCTGGGATGTTGTCTCCATAAGTATTATATTATATTGAAAAGAATAAATACTGCTTTTATGGTTTATGTCATTAAGTTTGGCCTCTTGATAAGAAGGACTTATCTAGGATTATTCAGATAGGCCTAATGCAGTCACAGGAGAAAGCTGGTGGTATGGGAGGGTTATTGCTGCACGTACATTGGAGAAGGTGATATTAAATGTCACACACAGAGAGAGAGGTGGCTCTTATATAAACCAAATAACACCAGAAATCACAGTAAGTTTGAAGAGGTTAGAATGGTTCCCCTTGATCCTTTAAGGAGGGTGCAGCCTAACCAACACCTTGATTTTACACTTCTTGTCTCCAGAATTGTTAGACTACCAGTTTGTCCATTTTAAGATAGTTGGTGGTTATTTTCAGCATAAGTCCAGGAGAAAAAAAATAGCTTAGAAAATCAGGGCATAAACTCAAGGGAGTTGGACTAAGACTCCAACTCAGATAAAATCATTAGACACTGAACTCCTGGCTCTTCCTTCACCGAATGTGAAGTGGGTGAGAACCACTCTCCTCCCCTTAACCACTAGCCTAATAGACAGTACACATTGTTTCTTAAAAGATGTACTTATTAATTTTTATTTATGCTTGTGTGTGCCAGCTTGAGTCCAGGTACCTGCAGCCCTTCAGTAACTATTTGACTGATGAGCCCAAATTCATAGGAAGAGATTATACTTATTTCTGAAATTATTCAATAAAGTGATTTTAGAAAAGTTCGTCAATGGAAAACTGTGAAAAAGTCATTTTAGAAAGGTTCTCACAGATAATGGAATTAGGACTTTGCAGTCCTCCATCTCTGGACTTCTGGGCTGTTTTCAGCTTGAGGAATACCCACCATCTCTCTATCTTGCAGAGGTGGGCGTGGGTGTTTTCTAGCTGGCGTCCTCTCTCCTCTCAAGTACCATGTTGTAGTCAAGCAGCTGCTTGGGAAGCTCAGGGGCTGCAGAGCTGCCTCACCACCTCATGCATATGCAGAACTCCAGCCTGCAGGAAGGACAGGCTGGGGAACGATATGTGCCGTACCTTGACCAGTGAGATGGAAATGATTATGTGTTGAGAGCCCATCCAAAGTTCTGCTTTGCTTCTCAGGAAAGTTTCCAGTTCTCTTGGTTTTTCCCAAGGTGAATGAGGGGGATCTGTTACTGCTGCCGCTCTGTGACATTTGGAGATGACGATGATACTTCAGACTATAGAATGAAAGGATGCTTTCTGGTACCTTTGACCTGTCCAGACATCCCAAGCAGACGTCATCCTACCTTTGAACTCATACTTAAGTGAGCCCGTTAAACACTCCCTTTATGACAAAGTATTTAAAATGCTATTTTCAGTTTCCTTAATTTCAGATTTTATGCATCACAGACTGGTCTAGTTAGTGCTAAGCATATCTCTGCCTCATTGGGGCCATGTGTTCATCAGCCAAAAGCCAGTGTTAAATAAATTCTTATTAGTTGGAAAGTAGCTACTGAAATTCAAATCTACTAAAAGTACTTCCACAAGTGAAAACTGACCAGAAGACTAGGTCAAAAGTTCAAAAGGGAACATGGAAGCCAGTGAGGATATTTAGAGTTTGCATTTCCTTTTTGGCATTTGAGGAAAGGAAAGCAAAGCATGTCGCTCCGAGCTCTTCACAAACAGACACAGTATGCATCTACAGCAATCGCTCACAGTCCTTGCACTGTAAAATTTGCCTAGATTGCGTTTCCCTCTAGAAAACAGTTATGAGAATACATACTGCTCTGAATATCCTTCAGTTGGGTGATATATCCTATGAAGCATTCTTGGGAATGGGCAATGTGATTTTTGAAGGTACAATAGTCTCAATCTACTCTAAAAGATACCCAACACAGGTACACGTGCTCACTAACGGAAGAGGCATCACTAACACCCACAGGTGGTCTCCTGGAAAAGCTGAAAAGCACAGGGAAAGAGGCTTGTGGCTTAAAGTAGGAAGGTGCATGCATTTTAGAAAGGTTCTTGGCAAATCAGAAACTATGCTTGAGACTTCACTGTCACAGAAGGAGAGCATGTTTCCTCTTCTTCCACACAATGGTGAAGTGCCCAGAAAGGGAAGTATATATTTCTACATCTAACAACAATTATCTCTCTACTGAATACCCCGTCTACATTGCATCCAGAGAGACTATTCCCTAAGCTCTCATTGGTTGGAGAAGAAAAACATAGTAGATTCTGGTTATGAGTTTAGGGTGCGTCAAGGGCATACTTTTGAATTGGGTGGAGGAAGGGACAGTATCTATGGTTTTCTAGACAGCTGTGAAAGACATATTGTAAGGAAAATGTATTCATTCTTGTCTTTTCTAAAATTTATCTTTCTCTCTGTGTGTGTGTGTGTGTGTACTGATGTGTGCAGGGCCCTGTGGAGGCCAGAAGAGGGAGTCTGATCACCTGCAGATGGAGCTGCAGGTTGTAAGATGTCCAACTTGGTGATGGGATGAGGACTCAGGTCGTTTGGAAGAGTAGCACACACTCTTAACTGCTGAACTGTCTCTCTGGTTCTTGGTCCTTGAATCTAGATTACTCCCTGTATGCATATTTTGTATTTACTCTTAAATATACTGTCACAATAAGTTCTGGAAAACTTTTAATTACAGATGATGGATGCAAACAAGAAAGAGAAAAAGTTAGCATCAATGTTAGTTGTTTGCTGTTCTAGCTCCTCAAGTTCTAGTCTATAAACAAAAAGCCACTTAGAAGAGGTAACAAAAGAGAAATGTAAATATGGATAGGCAAGAAGCTAGGTTAGGCATGTTTGCAGCTATACGTTCAAGTCACTGAAAATCCTCATTTTCAATCCACTGCTTTCTAGCTCTCTCTCCTCCATGCATCTCTTCCCTAACCAAACCTGGGACATAAATACTTTTACATTTCCACATATTTGAGCAACAATATCTGAAGTCTATGAGGGTGAAGTCTGCTGAGTGTGTTTATTTAGGGGTGCGGGGGGTTCGACCCCCCGTGCAGTGATGATTGGGGATGAGTAAGCATGCCGTTTGCCAGCCCACACCGCCCCCAATACCAGGAACACTCAGGTGCAATGGGGAGCCTAGTCAAGCAGGGACTCATTTATTGCAGGTGTTACAGAGCTTATAAAGGCCCCTGGAAATCCTCCCTCCCCCTGAGGGTGTATCTTAAGGATGGTCGCACGCTAATCATGCACTCCTCAGCAGTGCAGAAGTATTCTTCAGACTTTTAAAACAAGTCAGGCTGCACCCCAGTAACTTCCTCTTGGACCTCTGCAAGGTGGGGCCTTTAGGTCCCCACAAGGGGTTCATAGATACTGCCACAGGATAACATGCTACAGTGACCTAAGAAAATGTTCAAATTTGCATCCTACAATAACAGTTGGAAAGCTTTCTAGAAGGAGCCAGACAGTAAGCATTTTAACCTGTACACAATCTCTGCCATAACTACTCTAATGAGAAAGCAGCAGAGGTGGGTGCTGATAAAATACTTCTGACACCAAAATGGGAATTTTAGGTAGTGCTTCACAAAAATTTATTCTGT